>NC_024803.2:21708932-21969622 GCF_000309985.2 Brassica rapa
TTTTGATTTATTAAAATTCACGTGAAATCCCAACCGTCGCGAATCATGTTTCGACTGAGTTGGCTGAATTATATCTTACTGGCCAATTAGAGTCGGGAAAAATCGAAAAACTCATGGCAACTGAATTTGATCACGCGCATAATAATGGTCCTCGATTTACACTGGTCTGGATAAATGAACCGTCTTGCTGAGTTATTGATGCATAAAAACTGATTTGTGTTAATTTATGTTCGACTGAGTTATATGAATAGGTAGAAAATAAAACATGATGTGTGTTACATAGTACATAAAATCCGTCTTAAAACATAAAAATAAAAGAGAAGTTGATGACATGAGATTAATCATCCAGCATCATTTTCATGAAGCTTACACCAGTCAGGGTCGATGACCTTCACAGCTCCCAACTCTGCTTCGGCTTCACAATGCTGAGCGGTAAGTGTCTCCAACTCAGCCACTAGGTCAAATTTGCCTTCGGCCTTGATAATGGCATCAAGCAATTCCATGCGCGCAGCAATAGAATATACTTTGCTGGAGGCGTCGTTCCATTCAGATTCAGATTGCCTTTGTTCCTTGGCCAAGCGGAGAAGCGCCCTGTAATGCTCCGTCGTTTCCATTTTCCCTTTGTTATAACCTTCGACAGCATCCGCGCCATAGACATCCTCCATAGGACGTTTCATCGATCTTTTCGATCCTTCCATTGCCACTTGATCACTTAATGAGGGTTTGGATTTGTGGCATTGTGCGCTTTGTATTTATAGATAAAAAATGATCTGTTGGAGTCGTTAGGAAAGCATCTCTTCGACTACGAGATAATTCATGTCCTTTGGAAAGCATCTCTTCGACTACGAGTTAATTGTTCCAAGGGCTGAGTTAATTGTTTCAAAGGCTGAGTTAATTGTTTCTTAGGCTAGGTAAATGCTATTTGAAGGCTGAGTTAATGGTTCTTAAGGCTAAGTAAAATCTAATTAGGGCTGAGTTAATTGTTTATTACTGGCATTTTTTACGGGCATTTTTTAAATCCCAAGCGTGTCCTTTATCCACGTTATGAGGCTAGGTAAATGGCTATTTGAAGACTGAATTATTTGTTTTCACGGCTGGGTTAATTTAATTTTCCGGTTATTAAATGATTTTATTAAAACATACTGACTTATCAAAGACTGATTTACGGTTTCGGTCAGGTTATCGTTTACATATGACTGAATTAACCAACCTAACAACAAGAAATCCATTAACGAAAATTTATTGTCTCGATAGTATAAAGGTCTCGATATTTGTTTGAACCTTGACTTATTTTCACACGCCTAATAAAGGGGCATAATTGATTGAAGCGACTAATATTATTTTTGATTTATTAGTTCGGATAACACCATATATAAGAATTATCTTTTTTATTTAAAATATTTTTTAGATTTTAGATAATTCTTATTATGTTAGTTATAATACATGTGTGCTTGCCGTATCCCTATATGTAAAGACATACTAATAATGAGTCTCGATATTATCATGGCATAATTGATTGAAGCGACTAATATTAATTTTTATTTATTAGTTCGGATAACCACACAATATATAAGAATTATCTTTTTTATTTTAAAATATTTTTTAGATTTTAGATACAATTCGTATTATTGTTAGTTATAATACATGAGTGCTTGCCGTATCCCTATATGTAAAGACATACTAATAATGAGTCTCGATATTATCATGGCAGCCAAAAACTCTCACACGCATAATAATGTTATTTTCTGATATTTGATTAAATGCTATTAAAGGTGAGTTAATTGTTTCCAAGGCTGAGTTAATTGTTTCTTAGGCTAGGTAAATGCTATTTGAAGGCTGAATTAATTCTTTTACAGCTGAGTTAATTTTATTTCACGCCTAATATTAATTTTGATTTATTAAAATTCACGTGAAATCCCAACCGTCGGAATCATGTTTCGGCTTGAGTTGGCTGAATTATAAATAAGGTACTGAGAACAATCGGACTCTCAACAGTCAATTATTACACATTTTCTCTATCTCTCTAAATCAATTATAGGCTGAGTTAGTGTAGATGGAATTTTTCCCTCTTCTTGAATTGCCTGAAGAAATTCAGGCGGTAGTGGTTGAACGTGCGGCCCGTAACTCCATCCAAGATCTCTTTGGCCTCAAAGCATCGTCGAGGTCGATGAAGGCCTTAGCAGAGAGGCGTGGGGTTTACCATTTCCTCGATGTCTTATCCGTTCCCTGGGGACTCAATATGCCTTCTGAGTTGTTGAAAGCTTGCTACGCTGAGGGAAATCCAAGCACGCTTTATATAAAGGGTACAGTTTTTCTACACCTTCGACCTTAAAGAAGAAGGGCTTTCACTCATGAAGCGTGCAGCAGATGCAGGTTATGAGCGTGCTGTGTATACACACGCAATGACTCGAGCAATCTTTTGGGTGAAGAGAAGTATTTATCTCGTATTCCAAGAGAATCACTTGACAGGATCGGGAAACTAGTGCGATCTGTCAAATGGGTTGGGGTTTGTGGCACACACCCGAGTTCAAAGAAAGAATGGCCCTGTTCATATCACATATTCTTCCAAAGTTCTACAGTTGCCAATGCGGAAATCCTGTGGAGCGAGACTGTCCCTGCTTGTGGCACATTGATGTCACTAAGATGACAACATGTGTCCCCACTGTTCTGTTTGTGGCTCAAAGAGATCGGCTTATTCTTACGTGAATTTGAACCGGTTAGCCTTTATAGGGACACAAGAAAATGGTGAAGATGTAATGTATCAGAACTTATCTTTTTATGTATGTATGTTATTTTCTGATATTTGATTAAATGCTATTTAAAGGCTGAGTTAATTGTTTCGTTGGCTAAGTTAAATATATTTGAAGACTGAGTTAATGGTTCCTAAGGCAACGTAAAATCTATTTAGAGGCTGAGTTAATTGTTTCTCAGGCTGAGTTAATTGTTTCTTAGGCTAGGTAAATGCTATTTGAATACTGAATTATTTTTTTTCACGGCTGAGTTAACTTATTTTCCGGTTATTAAATGATTTTATTAAAACATACTGATTTATCAAAAGAATGATTTATTTTCGGTCAGGTTATCGTTTACATAGGACTGAATTAAACCAACCTAACAAGAAACTCCATTAACGAAAATTTTATTGTCTCGATAGTATAAAGGTCTCGATTTGAACCTTGAGTTATTTTCACACGCCTAAAAAGGGCAATAATTGATTGAAGCGACTAATATTAATTTTGATTTATTAGTTCGGATAATCACACAATATATAAGTATCCCTATATGTAAAGACATACTAATAATGAATCTCGATATTATCATGGCAGCCAAAAATCCCACACGCATAATAATGTTCACGATTTTGATACTGGAATATGAACCGCAACTTTTAATAATTCTGATGCTGAGTATAACGAAAATTCGAGAAGGCTGAATAATACTCCCTCTGTTCTTAAAGTAGGATTTTCTAGAGTTATTTTTTATCCTAAAATATTGGTTTTCTAGAATTTAAGGTACTTTTAGTAGTTAATTTTTATAAATTGTATGCTTTTAAGAAAAATTAATTGAAAATATTTGAATTGATTAAATACTATTGGTTGATGGTTATTGGAAATGTATAATGACATAATAATTAATTTAATTGTAAACATTGATTATATTCTTTCTTTCAGGAATAGAGGGAGTATAATACATATTTACAAAGGCGTGTTAAATACGACTGAGTTACGTTTGAATTAGTGTTAACGGGGGCTGAGTTCATTTTTACTTAGGCTGAGTTCATCCCTACGACTCTGATATGCATAACGGCTGAGTTAGTGTTAACAGGGACTGAGTTTTTGATTAATAAGGCTGAGTTACGTTTGAATTAGTGTTAACGGGGGCTGAGTTCATTTTTACTTAGGCTGAGTTACGTTTGAATTAGTGCGAAGTTTTTATACTATAATTCATGTCCTTTGGAAAGCATCTATACAACTCTGATAAGGCTGAATTAGTGCGAAGTTTTTATACTAATGTGGTCGAATTTTTAAGAAAATAAACAAAATCTCATTCAAAAACCGAAATTATCAGGTCCAAACTCTTCAAACATGTCGACAAGAGCAAGCCAAACTCTAGTTATCATCCACTCAGGCTTATCGCCACCCTGCGCCCAACACCTTTTCAACCATCGCATTTGAGATCGAAACATCGTTCTGGCCACCAGATTGAAATGCGTCCATACTAAAAAATTATGTCTCGGATCCCAAGTGTTTCTCCGCTAAAAGAAGAAGATAACAGAATATTAGAAACCCAGCGTCCCTTTAAACATATAACTGCTGTTTAATGGAATATATATACATAATCGGTGCTTACAGCGAGTATAAGAAACCAGCGTTCCTTAAAATGAGCGGGGATGAAGCGGTATGTCGGCCACTCATGAACCCATCCTTCTCGAAGAATATTTGGGATCGCCTGCGAAAGATCATGTAAAAATCTAAACCACGTAACAGAGGTTTTGTCAACGTAGACCCCTGGACCAGGGTTTAGAACCGGGAGGTTTTCCCGATCTGCAGAACTTAGAATGGCATTCACACTGCTGGCGAACTTTAATGACCAGCCAGGAACAATCTCCATATCCATATGGTTTAGGTTTTTTATAAAGAGTGAATGATATTGGAAAGAGAATGAAAAGGGAAATTGGACATATATAGAGCCCAATGGAAATGCGAATAGTCGCCAAATTCAAAGAATAAAAATTCCTAGTTGCTATCTTATTTCCCCGCCAAACATCAACATTTATCAAACGTGGCGGCCGAGTTATATAGCCTATTACGGCTGATTTAATATTTGGGATTTAGGGTTTAGGGTTTAGTATTTAGAGTTTAGGTTTGTTTATTTAGGGATTTATGTTTAGGATTTGGAATAACCGTGTGATAAATATAACAAATAACATAAATTTAGTCTTAAAATGCGTTGTATATAGTTTAGGAGAGTTGTATTATGATCACACTCTATATCTACATGTAAGGTTTTAAGTAATTGTAAGACAACATATACCTCAAGATCATTTATTAGGGAATGTCATAACATTTTTAAGTATAAACATATCAATTATTTTAATTCAGGATATGGTTTGAGGTTTGGCTGAGCTATATCTAACGTAACGACTGACTTAATAAAATAAAACAACATTAAACAGCTTAAGGTAATTGGAAAGTCTGATTGAAAATAACAAACACAGATTCATTTGGAAAGCTAATTGTTCTACGCCCTGTTTCCTCCTTCATCGAGGATCTCTGCCGCCATCTTCAACCGTAAACCTTGAATATTTTTATCGTTTATCCCAGCAAAACTTACACCAAGCGCTAGACACTCCACAAACTTCAACGCATACACCCCACAATCGCCAATCTGGGTGTTTTGTGGAGTGTACCTTTTGCTCATCCTCCTGAATGCGAACTTCTTCCTACTCGGGGTTCGGAGATTGGCAGGAATGTTTTGATTCAAAATATCGGGAAGCATAAGCGTTATCGGTTTAAACTCTTCAAGCATTTTCGAAGCACTTTTGGCTGTTACCTCTCCAATGATTGAATCATAGCAATCAACCTTAACCTTCTTCAGATCCACGTGAAAAGCCACCCAGTGATTTCCGCCGGTTGGAAGACATCCGTACAAGTGATCCACGTGTTCATACCACTTCAAGTTTGTTTGAAAGTTACAGGGAAGCTTACCGTGTACAAGATTTTCATAACCATTCCCTGTGAACTTCATCATATTAGGTTTTATCTTGAACTGCTTGTAATCGTCAACCCACTTCTTCAAGAACCAAGGATCAATGAAGGCAATTCGCTTGGTCCAGAATGGGGTGGGATCTCGCATGGACCTCTTAATGAGGACGTTAATATACGCAGAGATATGCTACACAATAAATATTAACAAGTCAGCCGTAAACAAATATATAAGTCAGCCTTAATAGAAGATAGAAATCAGCTGAAATATAATGTAAAACTCTGTCGTAATTATAGACTTACATCATCAAACAACCATCCATATTGGCTATGCGGCCACGGTCTTTCAAGGATGAGTATGCTGTAGAAGTCACCCTCACGAGCGGCGGATCTTACAACTCTTTTCTTTGCTGGTGCTGGTGGTTTGGGTGGAATTCTCGAGATGTGTTGCATAAGTTTATCCAATACAATCGGATCAACAGGTGCTAGAGGGTCATATATTGCTGATGAAGGCTCAACATTATTCCTCATGCACGTCGTTCCATTGTCTCCAATGTACGGAAAAACTGGTCTTGAAGAACCTTCAGACAATGCAAACCCTTGTGGAGATAATTTAACCGTTTTCTCCCGATATTCCTTTACTATAGCAGATCTAATCAATTCCTGACTCGCCATAGGCGACTCCGGCAAGATTTCATTCTCCTCCGCAAGAACTTCGTCGGTCATTACAGCAAATTCACTGTCCTTACAGAATCTTCAACCTTGCATTTTTACATTGGCACGCGGTGTAGTTATATTATTTCTCTTCTCATTATCGGCTTTTTGATTCTTTAACTCAGCCAGTTCTTCATTCATTAACTCAGCCTGTTCTTGATTCTTTAACTCAGCCTGTTCTTCATTCATTAACTCAGCCTGTTTTGGTTTCTTTAACTCAGGCTGTTTTTGCTTCATTGAGGCAGCCGCTTTTCTCTTAGCGGCAGCTTTCTCCTTCTTCTTCAACACAGCCTCTGCTTGCACAGCTTTTTTCTTATCTTCTGCATCCTCATCCTTTATAGTACGGTTGCGCGTGGAGCGGCGACGTAAGTCTTCAGCCTTAGTTGCCTTTGCAGGAGAAACATATAGGAAATCAAGAACATTAGCACCCTCATCTTCAGCATGTGTTCCAAACTCCTTAGCCAAAGTTTTTTTCATCCCTCTCTGCTTATCAAGCTCGTTGGACAAATTGTTCCTAGGTCCCATATCCTTTCCAGGGGTTTCAGCTAAAAGTGGACTACAGACAGACTTCTGCTGGGTATTAGGCTGCAGTGATGACAATGGTTCAGGTTGTTGGTCGGCGGCGACGTTTGAAAGGTTTTCTTTGTTTTTGGGATTTTTTCCTATCCCCATAACTTTCAGACGCTCCTCCACTGCAACTTTCACCATGTCATCTATCGACTTCTGGTCAATCAATGGTTTTTTAAATCGCGCGTCCATCAGATCAAATTTTCTGGAAAGTTTATCCAGAGTACTCGCAATGGCCATCAGACTCGCGTTGTTCCCCGAATCTTTATTACCTTCCTCTTCGCTTGAACCCTTTCCCGTTGCAGCAGCTTCACCCTCATTGGTCTTAACTTTATTCTGCTTCTTATTGGGTGGCTCAGCTTTCTTCTTCTTCTCGTTACCCTTCCCCTCCGCATTTCCATGCACTTCCCAAAAACCTTTTACAAATCTACCTGCATGTATGTCTGTTATCAAGTTAACGAGTTGTGGGTCGTCAGGTTGACACGACCATTCAGGCAAAAACTCTTCGATTGACTCCTTCGAAACCATTCTCCTAACACGCACCTGTAACACCAGGACATAATATAACTCAGCCACCAAATAAACACAACACTCAGCCATTAAGTCTAATAAATCAGCCATTTAAGAAATCAAAACGCAGCGTTACACCTTACCTGGCTATGTTGTTTTATCTCGGCAGACAACAAGTTTTCGAAATTTGCACGAGTACGCTTTCCACCCCATCGTAAAAGTGGAACGTCTTCATTATTCACCACTCTCCCAAAACACTCGCCAAAGCAGACGATGGATTCATACGCCCAAATCAATAACGCATCCTTTAGGCCGCTTAATGTGTATGACCCCCTGTCTGGAGCCAACGTTTTAATAGAGTCAATGAGAACTTCGTATGCAGTCCGACCCCATGGATACGACTTCATGGCTTCATCGTCAAACACTCTTTTGGCACTTTCAAATGGCACCCGAGAATTTTGATGCAAACAATAAAGTACCATGTGTTGAAGAACTAATAGCCCTAGCCATTTACGCTCTTCAAATGTCCAACTCGGGCAGACCTCTATTGAGTTCTTCAGTTCATCCAACGTGGGTCCCCTCCCAAGCGACACCTTCAGCTTCGCCCAAAACGGTTTGTATTTATCAGGATCAGGTTCAAAACTTTCTGTTGGCAATGGACCAGTGTTTAACCCAGTTATCTCACCAAATTCTACCAAGCTAAACCTGATAGGCTCATCAACCACCAGACTCCATATCTCCTTCCTATGTACTCGCAGCTGTCTACATAGTAGATAGTGTACTGTTCTACCAGACCACACGCTTCGGCGTTCAACTAGCCTAGCAACTACTCCAATGGGAGAGTTCACCAGTGCTTTCCATACATCTTCTCCTAGTGTTTCTATAATATGAGGTAAATCTCGTGAACGGAAATTGTGATTAATGTCTTTATTTTCTAGGTTAGAAGACCCTACAGGATAAAGTCTTGGAGGGTAACCCCGTGATTTAACATCAGAAACATCCATCTGAACAAATAAACAAACAATAACTCAGTCACGACATATAACAATAACTCAATGAATATAACAATAACTCTGCCACAACATTAAAATAACTCAGACACAACATAACAATAACTCAGGGAAAACATAACAATAACTCAGGGAAACATAACAATAACTCTGCCACAACATAACAATAACTCAGCTACAACACAACAATAACCTAATCACAACTACACCCTAACTCACTCGAAACATAGCCCTAACTCACTCGAAACAAAACCCCAAATCAATATTTAACGTCGCGACATCCTACCGAAAAGACGTACTTGTAGATATGAATGCGGCGAAGACGATACAAACGATCGATAACGATAACGATAACGGAGATCTCACCGTTATTTTTAGGAAGAGGAAGTAAACACAATGTCGACGGCGATTTCGTATCCTTGCGGTTCCTTCTCCGTTTCCGACAATGTTTTTTTTCTAATTGTTAGGTCAATCAATGTTACTGGTTGATGAGACTATCTGAGCATAAAAGTAAATAAAACTAGCCAAAGGCTATCTATGTCATTTACCAGAAGTAACAAAACATTCTCGCTTTTATCAATTTGATTTAACGGCTGAGTTATATATTAATAAACGCATAGTTTTGTTTACATACGACTGAGTTAAAACAACTTAAAAGTTAATAAAAGCTGAGTTACATAACACGCGAAAGCTGACTTATGATGACAAAACATGACTAAACAGAGAAGTAGTAGTAGCAAAGTATCGCCATTCCAGCCACACAAACAACCACATTCCTCAAACACCGACTCTCACTCAAACATTCGCCTCCTTTTCTCTCAGATTCTGTCTTTACTCCATTCGCCAACCGAGCAACGTTAACTCGCAACTCCGAGATGTCTCTATTCATGCCATTTATCACTGCCTTAATATCTTCAACCTCTTCCACCAAGCACTCATCCGCCCATTTGAATAAATGACTCTGTTTTCACCAATGTAACCAGATCTAAGTATTACGTTTCCGAACATGGGAAATAAGAACCAGAACTAACCTTATGATATCCTTTTGCACAGCAATAGTACAATCTTCCTGGATTTGTTTCGCTTCCAGATGTAAAAATGTCAGATGGTGCACCACACCAACACTCTTTCGGCGTTCCTCTTTCCGTATTCCTACGTCGTCTGTAATAATTTCCTGAGGTGAAGGATGAGGAAGACATTGTTAAAATAGATTTCAAAGTCCTTGGAAACTAAAAATTGTTTTACTTTGTAAGAAGAGATACGACATCACAGATATAATACTATTAAATATATAAAATACAATATAATATCAGTGTCTCGATATTGTAAATGAAACATATATATAAAAACTCGTAATAATGAGTCTCGATATTATCATGGCAGCCAAATTTTCCCACGCGCATAATGATGGAACTTCCCATATACCGCCTCTTAAAATTAAATCGATGCTGGGTTATTTAAATACAATGATGATTGAGTTATTTATATTAGATATGTGGCCGAGATAACATTCACAAACAGAAATAATGCGTTTCAAAATATAATTACGGCTGAGTTATTGAAACAAGTTATGGCTGAATTATATAAAATGTGTGGCCGAGATTACATTCAAACTAGTTGCGGCTGAATCATTGAAACAAGTTATGGCTGAAATAATGAAGTTCAAAATACAGACACAAAAAGACTTTCAGGAACCAAAATTATCTGGACCAGACTCTTCAAACATGTGGCCGAGATTACATTCAAACTAGTTGCGGCTGAATCATTGAAACAAGTTATGGCTGAAATAATGAAGTTCAAAATACAGACACGAAAAGACTTTCAGGAACCAAAATTATCTGGACCAGACTCTTCAAACATGTGGCAGAGATTACATTCAAACTAGTTGCGGCTGAATCATTGAAACAAGTTATGGCTGAAATAATGAAGTTCAAAATACAGACACGAAAAGACTTTCAGGAACCAAAATTATCTGGACCAGACTCTTCAAACATGTGGCAGAGATCAAGCCAAACGCTGGTTAGCATCCAAGTTGGCTTCTCGCCTCCTTCCAACCAAGTCCACCTCAAATGGCGCATCTGACAACGAAATAGACTTCTGGCCACAAGATTAAAATTACGCCAAACTGTCAAATGATGCCTTCGATCCCATGTGTTTATCCGCTACGGCAAACAAAAAATACAAAGATTACAGACCGATGGTATATATTAATATATATGAACAAATGTCGGGCCTTACAGCGAGTTGAAGAAACCAGCGTTCTTTAAAATGATCGGAAATGTCGCAGTATGTCGGCCATGCATGAACCCATCCTTCTGCAAGAATCGTCGGGATGACCAGGGAGAGATCAGTCAAAAATTTAAACCATGTAGGGCTGGTTGTGTCAAGCAAGTCACACGGACCAGGGTATAGAACAGGGAGGTTTTCACGATTTGCAGAGCTTAGTATCGCAAAAACACTGTTCTCTAACCTCTCTGAATTTTCAGGAACAATCAGCATGGCTTTTGATGGAGATAGAGAGATATTGTTTAGTTTTTTTTCTAGAGAGATAAAGGCGTAAGAAAGGGTATTAGAGAGGGCACTATATATAGAGAAACATAGAACGTGAAACGGCGAGAATTGAAATTTTTCAAAATTCATTTATCTTATTTTCCGCCAAACGACAACATTTAACAAACGTGGCGGCCGAGTTATATAGCCTATTACGGCTGATTTAATATTTGGGATTTAGGGTTTAGGGTTTAGTATTTAGAGTTTAGGTTTGTTTATTTAGGGATTTTATGTTTAGGATTTGGAATAACGGTGTGATAAATATAACAAATAACATAAATTTAGTCTTAAAATGTGTTGTATATAGTTTAGGAGAGTTGTATTATGATCACACTCTATATCTACATGTAAGGTTTTAAGTAACTGCAAGACAACATATACCTCAAGATCATGATCGATTCTAAACTCGTTAATTCAATAAATAAGAGACGTTCGGTTGATTATATATTCACTTATTAGGGAATGTTATAACATTTTTAAGTATAAACATGTCAATTATTTTAATTCAGGGTATGGTTTGAGGTATGGCTGACTTTTATCTACCTTAACGGCTGCTTTATGAAGACGAATCGGCTGACTTATTAAATGTTTTCCTATCTTAGGGTATGGTTTGAGGTTTGGCTGAGCTATATCTACCTAAACGGCTGTTTTATGAAGACGAATCGGCTGACTTATTAAATATTTTCCTATTTTAGGGTATGGTTTGAGGTTTGGCTGAGCTATATCTAACGTAACGGCTGCGTAATTTAAACAAGGTGGCTGAGTTACGATAAACAAATCATAACTTTAAGTCAAGTACAAAATATCTAGCCATAAGTCATACAAAACTCATCTTCATTCATCGCCAAACGACCCTACCAAACTACTACAACTTCCTTCATTGAAGATATCTGCTGCCATCTTCATTCTCAGACCTTGAATATTTTCATCCGATATCCCATCAAAAGCTACACCAAGCGCTAGACACTCGACGAACTTCAATGAATACACTCCACAGTCGCCTCTCAGGTTGTTTTGTGGAACAATACGTTTTGTTCTTCGTCTGAATACAAACTCTTTCTTGGTATGGACTCGGATATCATCAGGAATAAGGGCATTCAGAATCGCAGGGAGCATACGAGTAAGCGGCCCAAAGAAATTTAGCATTCTCAGATCACTTTCGAGTGTTTGCTCTCCAACGATTGAATCATAGCAATCAACCTTCGTTTTATGCAGATCCGCGTGAAAAGCCACCCAATGATTGCCGCCAGTATTAATCACTCCGTACAAGTGATCTACATCTGTAAACCACCGCAACTTTTTCTGAATGTCTGTGGGGATCAAACCGTTTGCTAACCCCTTGTAACCACTTCCTTTGAATTTGACCGTTTCCGGATTGACTTCGAACTGCTTATAATCGTGAACCCATGATTCAAGGAACCAAGAGTCTATAAAGGCAACGCGCTTGGACCAGAATGGGCTGGGATCTTGTTTGGACCTTTGAATGAGGACTCTAATATACGAAGCAATATGCGACACAGATAATATATAACTCAGCTGTACCATACTTATAACTTAGCCGTAAAGTAAATATAACTCAGCTGCATACTTACATTTTGAACCAGCCATCCATATTCTTTGATGGGCCAAGGTCTTGGAGTGATGAGGATTCTGTAGAACTCAATATCCTCGTGAGCTTCTCCATGTGGAATTTCCCTGATAATTTAACACAACTCAGTCTCTGCAAAATGTTTTTATTAGCTAAAATCAACGAAATGGTGCAAAAGTCCTTACTCGTGTGGCTTTAGGTGTTGCAAAAGATTATCCCTTTTAACCGGATCAACAGGTCCTAGAGGATCATATATTGCAGGTGAAGGTTCAAAACCTTTTTCTCATGCACGTCGTTACATTGTCTCCGATGTGGGGAAATGGTACAGAAGGACCAAATTCCGCACTCATTTGAGACCCATCTGGAGATAATTGAACAGCTTTCAGCCGATACTCCTTTATTCTTCCACACCTTTTCCTTTCATCTTCCTCCACATCAGATTCCGGCCACAGTTCGTCTGAATACTTGGTGTTCTTAATTTGCTTAGTCGGAATGGGTATTCTTATTGTACCACTGCGAGTCCTTTTTGAAGCAGGAATATCCTTCTTTGAGTCTGCCTCTTCTTGCTTCTTCTTCTTCTTTAAATCAGCCTCTTCTTGCTTCTTTTTCTTCTTTAACTCAGCCTCTTCTTTCTTCTGCTTCTTCTTTAACTCAGCCTCTTCTTGCTTCTTTTTCCTCTTCAACTCAGCTTCTTCTTGCTTCTGCTTCTTCTTTAACTCAGCTTCATTCCTCTCCAAATCAGCCGCTAAGTTATTTCTTTTCCCTAAGCCCCTGCAACCGCGTCCGAATGGTGGTTCCTTACCAGGAGAATCAGAGACCAAATCAGCATTTGTTGCATCGGCATTACCAAACGCCGAATCCAAGTTCTTTTTCACCCCAGCAGCCTTATCCCTGACAACCTTTGAATTCAGCTTTGCTCCCATACCTTTCGCATCAGCTTTAGCAATATCATCTGCCAGATTCTTCTAAGATTGGCCTTTATCAGGGGTCTTTTGCGGTTGGCTGTCTTCGGACTGTTTATCAATAGGGGTCTTAGATGCAGGTTGACCACTATTGGAGTCCGGCTGTCGGTTGTCTTCTGAGACCATCACGTTTTGACCATCAGGTTGACCACTATTGGACTCCGGCTGTTGGTTGTCTTCTGAGACCATCACGTGTTGACCTTCAGGTTGACTACTATTGGACACCCCCAAAACTCTCAAACGCTCTTCAACTGTAGTTTTCACTGTATCTCCAATGGTATCCAAAAGGCCTTGGGAAAAATCTCCAAACTTGGTGTCGTATTCTGTTAATCTCGAGTCAAATTTTCGGTCCAACTTCTCGAGATGAGCAACTATGTTCAGCAGAACCGCTTCGCTACGACCCTTCTCTTTTGCACTCTCCTTCTCCTCTACAACAGCAGTTTCACCCTCATTGATTTTCACCTCCTTCTGTTTCTTACCTTTCTTCTGCTTCTTTGAGGGTGGCTCAGCCTCTGACGAAACTCCAGCCTTCGTTTTTTTGTTCTTCTCATTCGATTGCACATAAAAATCTCTAACAAACCTATCTGCATGTATATCTTTAATTAGGTTATCAAGTTGTGGGTCATCTGCTTCATCCTTCCACTGAGGAAACAGCTCTTCTAGACCCTCCTTCATCACCATTTTCC
This sequence comes from Brassica rapa, assembly GCF_000309985.2. Taxonomy (NCBI): domain Eukaryota; kingdom Viridiplantae; phylum Streptophyta; class Magnoliopsida; order Brassicales; family Brassicaceae; genus Brassica; species Brassica rapa. The sequence continues at coordinate 21,723,225 of NC_024803.2, forward strand.
TCACACACACCTACAACACAAAAACATAAATCAGTCATTAAAATTAACAACTCAACCATAAAATAATCCAATAACTCAGACATTACATTACAGGATTCATATGTCTGATTTAAACCTTACCGTTCCATGATCATTCATCTCCTTAGCTATTGTAGTAGCAAGACTTTCACGAGTACGACTTTCACCCCATCGCAAAAGAGGAATTTCGTCTGGATTCACTTTTCTGCCATAAAGCTCTCCGAACACTGTGACAGATTCATACGCCCAAACCAATAACACGTCCTTGAAGCCGCTAAGGGTGTACGACCCTCCTTGTGGATGCAACAACTTGATAGAATCAACAAGAAATTCATAGGCAGTCCGACCCCAAGGATAAGTCATCAGGGCGTCATCATCGAATACTCTTTTTGCACTTTCAAAGGGTATTCTACAATTATGATGCAAGCCATAAAGTCCAATGGCTTGAAGAAACAACAGCCCATACCATTTCCGCTGATCAGCACTCCAGAATGGACACTCCGTTAAAGCTTCTATAAGCTCATCAAACTTGGGTCCCCACCCAAGCGGCACTTTCAACAATTCCCACAACGCTTTGTAATTCTCTGGATCAGGTTCAAAACTTTCTTCTGGCAGTGGATTTGTGTTTAAACCCGTGATCTCACCAAATTCTATTAAGCTAAACCTGAGAGGTTGATCAACAACGAGAGACCAAATCTCCTTCTTATAGACTCGCAGCTGTCTACAAAGTAGATAATGTACGGTCTTACCAGACCACACCAATTTGCTCTCAGCCAATTTAGCAATCAATCCAACAGGATACGTCTTCAGATTATCCCACACATCTATTCCAATTGCTTGTCTAAGTCGAGGGATCTCAGAAAAATGGCTATTCGTATTAATGCTTTTGTTTTCAAAAATAGAAGCCCCTTCAGGGTAAAGTCTTGGAGGGTAATCCCTTGCTAGATCTTCGGAAACATCCATCTGATCAAAAAAGACATATATAACATATCAATGATAAATCAGAAGAAAGACATAAAATAAACAAGCCACAAAACATAACTCAGCCATCATTACATAAATAAATTAGTCTCAAAGAATACTAAATCAGTCACAATTACCTTCTATAAATCAGACGTTAAGGATCCTAAATCTGCCGTAACGAATACTAACTCAAACTCAGACAAAACATATATCTAACTCACAGCATTAATTATACTCACTCAAATACTCGAAAAACTCAGAGCAAAACCTCGAAATATACCAGAGAATACGATTACGGAGATTTGAGGAGACAACCAATCTGAAGAAGAAGCTTACGGACACACGATTTCAGAGAAACGGAGACTAGAGAAGAAGATTATGGAGATTATTTCAGAGAAGCCGCTCTGCCGAGAAGAGTTGTAGTGAACACGATTTCGAAAACAGTTAGGGTTTAGTGTGAGAACAGTCTCGGAGAAGTTAATGATCGTCGTTTGATTTTCCTTCGTGTTAAGTGACGTGGTATCATTACTTCTGATGTGGATTTTAAATTTAAAATTAATCACAACTAAAAAAAATAATAAAGGGCTTAAACAGTAATTTACTAGGGTTCTAAAAACACTCTAATTATTTTCAAAAGATTTGTATTAGTCTAGTCATTACCTCACTTTTTTGTATTAGTCTAGTCATTTTCTCTTTTAGATATACAAATAAGGGTGAAAGCATCATTTTATATCCGTCTGGGTACACATGTATAATGTCGTGGACTTGTTTCGCACATGGGTCGCTTAGCTTTCCAAAGTCTAGCATATCACTAGATCAAATTAATATTGTATATAACTCAGGTATCGTTTGATAATATTTATGATTTGTTTAGATGGAAGTTATTTGATTTTTATGTGTCTAATTTTAATTTTAGTAAACATTTTAAATATATTGTTTACAATTTGAAATTATATACAATATGAGTCTATGAAACATTATTCTTATGTCTAGGTCAGCATTATTAGTATAAAATGATTTACATGTAACTTACTTTATCATCAATTTTAAATAAATACAATATATTCTTATACTAAATTCATCTTTTGAAATATTAAAATAGACAAACACCCTCAAAACATGAAAATAAATATTTCTAATTTATACTTTATATACAGAATATTTTAATTTATTTAATTACACTCTAAATTTGGAGAGTACATATATTGTTCTTTCTTTTATTAAGATTCCATAAAAGTTATCAATTGTAATTGAATTAACAATATTTGACATATTTATGTTTAGAATTCCATATTTATTCTACATGTACTTAATATTAATAATTTCTTATTATTGTAAAAGTTTGAAAATACATAATTTTGCTACATATAATCAATTTTATTATTATTAAAAAGAGCAAATTAGCTCAATATGCTCAAAAGAGTGGGATACCATTGAATTGGGGGAAATTGGTAGTGATGGGGGGAAAACAATTGAAGGGAAATAGGGTATGGAGTGCAAATAAGGGGGAAGTTGTGTGTAGGGAGTACAAATACTCTAATAACTGAATAATTTAAGGCCAAGACTAATATTGGGCTGTACATTAGAGTAGTTTTAAATATAATTGTTGTACAATTAAAATGGCTTATCTATTATATCCGCCAGATCCTCCATTGCCTCCACCGTTGCCATTGCCTCAAGCCAGTCTTGGGCGTGAGGACCTCGCTCCTCCCCGTCTCCTCATGTCTTTGTCGCTTCTCCTCTTCACTGTAGCATCCTTCCCATCCGAAACTTGTAGCTCCTTCACCGCTAACATAATCTGTCCTTTGCTTCTCCTCGACGAAATCCAGTATCCCAGGACTTCAGTATATGTTTGGCTCTCTCTCGCGTCTGCTTGTCCACATCCTCCTCTACATACCTCTCCTCCTCCACCGGATAAAGCCAATCTTGGACCGGTTCCGTCATGCTTCATCAAATCTTTGTCAGACCGGAGTCGATATCCGACGTCCTACCTCAGCACCGCCTTACACTCTACAAGCGAGCACAGCGGATCCACCACCGTCGGCACTACTTCCCGTCCACACATCATTTCCAAGAAAAACTGTTCCCACAAGTTGGCATTAAAATGAGGGAGGGTATAGATCAATCCAACTCGCAGCCACAAAACGTTTGGTCAAATATGGCTACAGACGATCATAATAATCGACCAGATCGTAACGGCGATATCAACGACGTCAACGTTTAAACTACGGCAGCAGCAAATATTTCTGAGGTTAACGCTAACGCCAACACCGCGGTGTTCGAGAAAATTAAGAAGATGTTCTCTACTTTTGAATAGAAGTCAGACGAACGAGACAATCTAACTAGTTCTCTAGCCAAACAGTTTAAAAAACTTAACAGCGATAACTCGGGCAGTTTTCCAACACGGATCAAAAGTTATAAAAGAAAACTTCTCGTAGCGACAAGTATGTCCATCATGAGGGGGAGAACGTCCTAGGAGTGCATAACTATGCCATCAACTCTGCAATGGAACATGGAAGAATGTCTGGAAACACGTGGACCTGCCACCCGAAAAATCTCAAGGGAACCGGTCGGGCAAGAACTGGAAATCCAGAAGTAGACCTGATGACAAAGGAAATGACAACAATTGTCGAAGAGTGAAAATGATCATCGGAGGATCGCAATATTGGCATGACACTGTATCACCGATAAAGGCCGACGCAAGCACAAATTGGTCGCCGCCGATCGACGTCCCGAATGACACGATCACAGTTAAGGAAAACGAAACCATCGGAATCGACAAACCTCAGTGTGATCAACTCGTCATTGAGCTCATGATCAAAGACTCGAAGTTTTCAGGATCCTCGTAGACACGTGAAGCAGTGTCGATGTCATCTTCCACGGAACCCTCCAAAGCACGAACGTCAACTTAGGCGAAGTCATACCAATGCTGAAACCGCTAATTAATTTTTCAGGCACAACGTCGTTGACTCTCGGGTCGATTAAGATTCCAGTCATAGCCGAAAGAGTCACAAATATCGTTGACTTTGCAGTAGTAGATCATCCGACCATCTATAACGTGATCATAGGAAAACCATAGATAAATTCCATTAAGGCAATCCCATCGACTTATCACCTTTGTATTAAGTTCCCAACTCCTAACAGAACCGCAACAATGTTGGGATGCCAAAAACAGTCGCGACTCTGCTTCTTGGCTGAACAAAAGCTTTGACAAGTCATGACTACTTCAATAGTAAAACCCAAGCAAACGAAGACAACCAATCACTCGACCGAAAACGCTTCGAAAAACGACGACCCATAATCGTTTACTCATGCAACTGCTGTGAAAGAAGAAAACAAGTAGACTTCCTGATGTGCCTCAGTCCATGGATCAGTACATGGAACCGGACAAGACTAATGGTCTGACCATTCAGAACGACTTAGCTGAGGTTCGTCTATCCACAGTGCCGATCAGGACGTCCGAGCCATGTACCGTCTCGACCCGCTTACATTCAGAATGGAGCTTCGGCCAGATCCACGACCAGATGTCTGAACTAACCGTACCAGAGCTTGTCCTTCCCAACCATCCCGACAAGTTAAAGCCAACAGCCGAGCCAGACTTGACTTGGTTCATGAGGTTTCCCAAAATGGTCACGACTTCTCTCTCTTGGGCCGTTTGGTGTGTACCAAGTGTCCTGAAGACCGAACTGATGGACTGTCTCTCATGTCCGACGCACTGATGGATTTCTATCACTCAGATTTCTCTAACGCACAAATCATCAAGCTATCTGAAGACTTAGGCCGCATCAGTGCACTGCTCGATCACCCGGCAGACTGTCCAGACTGTCCCATGTTCGTCCAGCCCCTTACCGCGACGGAACCATCTTGGCCGGATTAATCTAGACATCAGCCGAAGGGTCACCTTGACCAGATCTGAGCTGAAGAGTTTATTTGACTGATTTTCAACATTCTCAATCAACTTTGTTATTTTCTAAGTGTTTTTAATTATGTCATGCCTTGACCACAAGTAGTATAAATATGTAAACTCTTTCTCATAATCGATCAATCGATTTTCTTTTAAAGTTCATGAGTTTATCTCTTTGTTCTTCGCTTAGAACAGTCTTGTTTCTTGTCGAGTGATTCTCCAAGTAAACAAATCTTTCCTTTTTGGTCTTGATGTAACATTCCATACCACAATCGAAGCCGCACTACAAAAAAAGTCTTCATTGATAGCACATGACTATATCACATTTTACTGAACTGCTATCATAGATGAGTCTAAAATTTGCTTATTATATAATAGGGTAAATTAAACGCCATGGCAGTGTTTCACTAAGCAGGAGCCTAAACACTACAAAAAAATTCACATTGATAGCACATTGTTATAGCAAATTTTACTGAACTGCTATCGTAGGTGCGTTTGAAATTTCCATAATATATTATAGCATTCGATAAACGCTATGATAGAGTGAAACCTAAAATAACACTTAATTAATGCTATTTTCAAGATTAAGTGAGCGGGAATATAAATCACTCATTCCACCAATACTTAGCAGAAAATTATACTTAAGCGCCAAAAAAGTTATTTAAGCGGCTTCCATAATACTTTCAAAGACATATAATTGCATTTTTCTAACGCTAAGAAAAGCTATTTTCTAACATTATATTTCAAACACTATAACTCTAAACTTAAATTACATACCAAATCGTAAGCTCTTTTTTAGATATTTAAACACAATTTGTAATTTCCAAAATTCTTTAATTTTATAATTAATCTTTACATGTATATTTAATAATTCATTTTAACATTTATAACCCCTAAATTAAAATTTTAAATTCCAAACCCTATATCTAAAGTCCAAACTTATTCCACAAACCACAAATATACTCTAAACCCTATGTACTGTACCAAAAATTGAAATCTACACTTTCAACTTAAACACCAAATCTTAACATATAAATTACAAACACTACAAACTCCTAAACATTTTTTTTTTAAGTTCTAAAATTCAAACATAAACTTTAAATTTCTAATCTTCTTATACTATAACCTCAAATCTTAAAACTAAAATCAAAATTTCATCTTTTAAATCTTATTCTATAACTTTCAAAACACAGACCTTAAATCTTCATTCTATAATTAAACTCTATTTTGAAACATAAAAAACCATACTTCTCAAACATTGTCTTGATCATATACCCTACATAAAACAAACTCACCATACCTTCTATATACTATTAAAGCTTTAATAAACTAAACATAATAAATAATACACTCTTGTCGAAGACATAAAAGAAAAAAAATTCTCCTAATTTTCTATTGGTTAAGATAGTGATGTGAGGATCGCCATTTTTAACCATTAATTAATTATAATCAACTGTTCAGATTCAATTTTTGTGTGTATCTCTCTCTCTCCCCAAGATTTCCTCTGTAGATTCCTTTTTCTTCTTTTCTTCCAATCTTCTTCTCTCCAGAACTTTGTCTCTTCGACAATCAATTTTTCATGTATCAAATCTTTAACAACTTGTGGAAGCACCGTGGCCTAGTGGTCAAGGTTTAAAGGCTGCTACACCCAGGTTTAGAGTTCAAACCTCAGACAACACAATTTCTACAGGAAGAGGTCTGAGTTTCAATTTCCGGAGAAAGGGAATTAAAATTATAGAAAATGCTTAAACAAAATCTTCAGCATGGCGCAAGGAGTACCGTCAGGAATGGATCTCATAGGGCTACTCAGGGTGATGCAGTCAGGCGTGAATCCTCATAAGGCAGGTATAATTGCCGGCTGTAATATCGTCTATGTAATGGTTCTTATAATTTGTAATAGCATAATTAACCAGACAAAAAAAAAATCTTTAACAACTCTAACATCCTTCTTCTCCATTGCTTCCCTCTCAATCATCTCTCAACAACGACGACGCCAACGAGGAGCTCTGGTGTGACCAGCCCCTGAGTCATTCGCAAACCGAATTAGAAAAGCTCTGGTATGGAAAGATTTACGGTTTGAGCTTGACGGCGGAGGAGGCAGAGATGGACATGGATTCTCCACCTCTACAAAGGAAGGAGGGGAAGAAGACGCGACGACGGCGAGATGGCGGAAGAAGATGGAGGAGAGGAAGATCTTTTGGAGACGACAACAGCGAGCAGGTCCGAGCTCTGTTGTGGAGAGGACAGTGACGACGGCGAGCAGGTCTGAGCCGAGGAAGAAGACGCGGCGGTATGTGGAGGCGTAAGAAGAAGAAGCGGCAGTTTGATTAGGGTTAAAAAATTTTTTAGGTTTTGTTTTAATATGGTTTAGATTTGGTTTGGTGTAGAGTTAGGAAATTTTAGTGGTTTAAATTTATTTTTTAATATCTGGTTTAGTTTAGTAAACTAGAATTTATTTGTAAACCAATTTAAATTTATAAATAAAATTTATTTTATTTTTAATTATAAAGTAATTTTCAGTTTAATTTTTAATTATTTATTTTTAATTATAATTATTTGTGGTTAATTGTACAAAAGACCTATTATAGCAGGAATATACGAATCACAATCAATTTGTAACAAAAAAAATAGTGCTATAATTAAAATTAATAACAACATTCAAATATTGCTATCGTATCTGCACATTTCACAGCATTATAAAAATACTATTGTAGAGGGGGTACCTATGATGGCTGCCTACTATAGCATTTTTCGTGAGCTAAGAATGTACATATTTCTTGTAGTGAAAATTAGCTTTACCGCGGCACACTTAGTTAAAAAAAAGACTAATCTGATTATTTTCCCTCTCCACTCACGAAAGACCTTTCTTCTTCTCATTTTCCCATCTTTCCCTAGTAACCCTAAAAAAATCGACCACAATCTCCATCTCTAAAACCCTAGTCCGCTAATCCAGAACCATAATTAAGCTTGACACATCCATTGTTGTCGATTGCGAAAGTATCGAAGGTCGAAATTGCGACATCTCTCTCGATTGTTATCTCAAATCGTAGAGATGTTTTGTTGTGTTGCTTTGATTTCCTCTTTGTTTTCTTTCCTGTTTGATTTGCGTTCCTGCTCCACGTTCTTTGCTTAGATTCCCTTTATTCTATTATTAACAACATTAAATGTGATTCATGATTTTATCGATTTCGATTTACAGTAATGCAATAATGGTTTCAATTTAGGTTTGATTGATTATATTATTTGTTACTTTGAATGGTTCTCTATGTTACTAAAAGTTTCAATTTAGGTTTTAGAACATAGAATGGTGGACAAAGACTAGGTTCATCTGAGCAGGTAATGAATTTTATCATACATGTTATGTTTTAGTATGTGTTTAGTCACCGAACTTGTGAATTTTTGTTTTCGTTTCATGTCACCGAAGAGTCGATCCTGCTTATGAGAGAGGAGCTACTAAGTTTGTACGCGAAGTGGCTGCAGCTTCGGGGGGAAATGATATGATTGTCTGTCCTTGCATTGACTGTCGTAACATAGATCGTCATTGCGGAAGTGTGGTAGTTGCTCATTTTGTTACTAGGGGAATGGAGGAGGCTTATAAGAAGCGCACTGATTGGTATCTGCATGGAGAGTTGAGCTCAGTGGTTGCAGATGAAAGCATGGCAAGTCAATGGAATGATGAGATCATTGGGTTATACAGAGCGGCTGAGTGTTCTGATGAAGCTTTAGCTCGTACGGGGGATGTCTTTGAGATAGAAGAGGGAGAGGACAAGAAAGAAGATGATTTTTTGGCGAAGCTAGCTGAAGCTGAAACACCTTTGTATCCTACATGTGCAAACCACAGCAAGTTATCTGCAATAGTGTCATTATTTAGATTGAAGACTCAGAATGGATAGTCTTACAAGAGCTTCAATGAACTGCTAGAGACGTTGCCGGAAATTTTACCTGAGGAGAATGTGCTGCACACTTCACTGTACAAGGTTAAGAAATTTTTGAAATCATTTGATATGGGTTACGAGAAGATCCATGCTTGTGTGAATGACTGCTGCTTATACAAAAAGAAGTTGAAGAAATTGAGTACTGTCCAAAATGCATGGCATCGAGATGGAAGACTAATGTCCATACTGGTGAGAACAAGAAAGGAATCCCACAGAAAGTATTACGCTACTTTCCAATAATCCCAAGGTTGAAGAGAATGTTCCGGTCTGAGGAAATGGCTAAGGATTTAAGGTGGCACTTCAGCAACAAAACCACTGATTGGAAATTTTGACACCTTGTTGATTCAGTCACATGGGATCAGATGAATGCGAAATACCCTATCTTTGCCGCTGAAGAAAGGAACATGAGGCTTGGACTTTCAATAGACAAATTTAATCCATTCAATACGAAGAATTCTATGTACAGTTGCTGGCCGGTATTGTTAGTCAACTACAACTTACCACCTGATTTATGTATGAAGGAGAACATAATGCTTTCGTTGTTGATTCCTGGTCCACAACAGCCCGGTAACATTATAGATGTCTACTTAGAGCCTCTCATTGAAGATCTAAACCATCTATGGAGCAGTGGAGAGTTAGTGTACGACGCTTTTACTCGATCAACTTTCACACTGAAGGCAATGCTGCTTTGGATGATCAGTGATTTCCCAGCTTATGGGAATCTTGCAGGCTGCAAAGTGAAGAGAAAAATGGGGTGTCCTTTATGTGGGAAGAACACAGACAGTATGTGGCTTAAGTACAACAGAAAACATGTGTATATGTGCCACAGAAAAAGGTCTGCCACCAGCTCATAGTTTTCGGGGAAAGAAGAAGTGGTTCGATGCAAAAGCTGAGCAAATGAGAAGGGGAAGAATTTTAACCGGCCTTGAAATTTCTCAAAACCTCAGAAATTTCAAGAATGACTTTGGCAATGTTAAACATTCTAGGAGTAAGAGAAAAAAGATGGTCTGTACCGATTTAGATGAAGAGCAAGCGGAAGATGAAGATGAGGAGGAAGAGGAAGAAGTGGAAATAGATGAGGATGAGTTATCTCGATGGAAGAAAATATCTATCTTTTTCAAGCTACCTTATTGGGCGGTAAGATATCTCTTTCATGCTACCTAATATAGTTTTCCATTTTGAATATGTTATGTCTAAATTTGATTTTATGTATTGTTTATGTTATGATTATATAGATGTTATGCATGTAGAGAGAAATGTGGCTGTGGGAAATCCAAGGATGGTCTTCCGGCTCGTAAAGATATTGAGGATCTTGGTATAAGGCAGGACTTTCACCCTCGCATCTATGGAAAACGAACATATCTTCTTCCAGCACCGTGGTTTTTGTCTAAGACAGAGAAGAAGATATTTTGCAGGAGACTTTTTGACTTCAAAGGGCCAGATGGATATTGTTCCAACATATCTAGAGGTGTTTTGTTAGATGACTATAAAGTCACAAGGCTGAAATCACATGACTATCATGTGTTAATGCAGCAACTTCTTCCAATTGCACTTAAAGGGTTGTTACCTAAAGGACCAAGACTAGCAATTTCAAGGTTATGCGCGTTCTTCAATCTGTTGTGCCAGAGAGTTATTGATAGAGAGCAGTTTCTGGTTATGGAAGCGGAGATTGTAGAGACGCTTTGCTTGTTTGAAAGATATTTCCCAGCTCCAAGTTTCTTTGATATCAGGGTCCATTTGACTGTGCATCTAGGAAGGGAGGCCCGACTTGGTGGACCTGTCCATTTTAGATGGATGTACCCATTTGAGAGGTAATGTCTTCATGACTGCTGTAGATATTTTCCTCCAAGTTTCTTTGATACCCATTTTATTTTGCTAATCGACATAGTCACATTTTCAGGTACATGAAAGTCCTCAAAGACTTTGTTAGAAATCCTGCTAGACCAGAAGGGTGCATTGCTGAGTCTTATCTTGCCGAGGAATGTATGAATTTTTTTCAGTGAATTTCTCAAGAAGTCAACAAATGTACAAGGCAAAGTAGAGAGAAACATGGACTATGAGAACAACTCTATTATAGAGGGTCGTCCAATATCACCTGGCACATCAGTTACACTCACTGAAATGGAGAAGAAAATAGCACATCTTGCTATCATCCAAAATTTTGCTCTCGTCGAACCTTTTGTAGAGTAAGAATCCTATTCTTTATATTTATATTTTCTGTCCTCCTTTTGATATTTATTTCTAATATGTACATTCTCTGTCCAGTGAGCATCTCCAGTATTTACAAGACTCAGATGACAGATGTAGGAGATGCATCAGTCTTATGGAGTATGCATACTAAGAATTTTGCTTCATGGCTAAAACAACAGGTACATGATTTGTTATCTTGTTTTGGTAATATGATATAGGTGTTTTACTAGTCTTAACTTTTGTAGGTGCCTATTGATTCTAAAGAACATGACGAAACACTCAAGTGGCTAGCTTATGGTCCTTATGGTCCACATTCTTCAGGAAAGATATACGGGCTATATAGTTAACGGTCAGATGTTTCACACCCCATCAGTTGATATGAGGCTACAGCAGTTTGTAGTTCTAGTGCGAAAGATACAGCACAGGTGGTTGATTGGGTTTCCTACTACGGCAGAGAAACTGACATCATTCTGATAGACTATAATGTCTTCTATGTTCCTCTGTTCCGGTGTCATTGGGCTGTAAAGGGTAATGGAGTGAAGATTGAAGATGGTTTTACACTTGTTAACATGAATCATAGTCAAGCCTCTTTCACAAGTTACCCATATATAATGGCTTCTCAAGCGAAGCAAGTCTCTTACTCAAGGGAAAATGAGTCTTCTAATTGGTATATTGTCATGAGAGGTCCTTCAAGAAGATATAGTAAAGAAGATATTCAAGAGGGAAATGCTGAATTTGGGCCATTGCCTACAAATATTGACATGGAAGTTGACAATTATGAAGCCGATAATGTCAGAACAGATTGTGAAGGCATATATGTCTGAAGCGTATCCTTATTTTATGTGCTTTTTATGTGCTTGTTATGTGTTTGTTTTGTGCTTGTTATGTTCTTGGTTCTTGTTTTGTATAGAGTTAAACTTTTTCCTACTCATAATTTGATGCATGTAAATTGAGATGAAACGTGGAAGAAAGAGGGGAGGCAAGAAGTCAATAAAGAAAGTAGTACAAGAAGATACAGAAGTTGAGTTTGTCTGTACTTTACATGGTGAAGGGGCAGACCAACATGAAGTTGTTCAAGAGCAGGAAGGACCTGAACTTGATCCAGAACAACAAAACCCTGAACAGAGAAACGATGAACAACAACAAACAGAAGAGCAGCACAACACAAACGAGCCTGAAGGTGAAGTCGAACTTTCTACTAATGAAGAGCCTGAAGTTGGAACCAACCGTAAGAGAAAGCGTGGACCAACAAGAATGAAAGACCAAGCAGGCCAGGTTTGAAATTGATGAAGACTACCATAGGGATGCAGTTCTTAAGCAGATGGGAGCGTTGTGGAGATCATCGACGTCACGTCTTGTCACCCAAATCAATGAAGCCGATAATAACCAATAAAGGATGAAGCTCAGACCGAAGAATGTTCCCCCGGTTAAGTGGAACAAACTTTTGAAGTTGAAAACAAGCCAAAAATTAAAGGTATTAATTTTGAGTTGAGTAAGATATTGGTTGAAAGTAGATAACATATACAAGGAAAGAAGACGCAAACATATACCTCACACTTGTAGTCGGAAGGGAATGGTTAGACTAGCAAACGACATGGTAAGTATTCTTTCTTCTCGTTGTTTCCTTTTAAATTGGTACGTTGGTATATTGACATGCAATGTTTCCGTAGAAAAACAGTTGATGACCCATCTCAAGTGACAAGACATAAAATCTGGGTCAAGTCTCATACCCGAAAAGATGGAACTCCTATAAACACAAATGCGGCTGAAAAGATTGTAAGTGAAAAACATAAATTCTCGTTTGCTATATCAAATGCTTTTCATGTTAATCGTTTGTTGTCAGATGTACAGCAAAAGGCAGCTGAGCTTGGTAGTGGTGCCAATCCATTGTATGCTAAAAATGAAGATGAAGATACACTCGTCAAACTGTTAGGACCTACTAATCCTGGTCGTATGAGAGTAATGGGAAGAAATATGAGCAAGACCAAGTTAGCTTGCTTCCAAGTTAAGCACAAGACTATTTTTGAAATGAAATAGAAGCAATATGAACTCCAGGAAACGGTTAATCAGTTAAAGGCTGAACTTGCAGCAGTGAAGAATCAGGTCATATAATATTTATGTTTATACATTGAGATAGTAGGTGATAACAAAATAATAAGAATTGTTTTGGTTTAACTTACAGAGAGAAGAATATGAAGTTTGTGAAAACTCGGCTCCAAGGAGTGTGAACAAAAAAACAAAAAGGAGGTGTCTTATAATAGATTGGGCTGATGAATATGGCAACGTTGGTGAGGGCCGTATTCTCTCTTCAGACCCAAACGATATAGTCAATGACTGTCGTTTAGGACCTACAGATGTTAAAGTATTGGTTTACGCTGCTATAGTCAATGACTGTCGTTTAGGACCTACAGATGTTAAAGTATTGGTTTACGCTGCTACTGAACCAGAAGCTTTCCTCTGAAGACCTGCGAAGAACATGTGCACGATTCAGGAAGCTGTTGGCCATATCATTGCATGGCCTAAGAGTAAATGTGTTGAACTAGGTCAGGGCCTCCAACCAGAAGACATTGCTGTTGGGGTCAAAATCAGTCACAACGGAATCAATGCCTGAAAGTCCGTAAAAATCAGCATGAACGTTTTTAAGAAAAAGTAATCTTCGTAAAGAAATCTTTACAAAGAGTCTTGCGGGAAAATCTTGTTCAAATCTCAATCGAACCACTAAATACCGATTGTCCGAAGGAAACAGACATGTATCCAATTCGGCCGCGGACAAGCTCGAGTACGGCAATCGGACCACGGAAAGCCAAGCTCGATCGATACGCGGCGACCAAGCATGCACACAGCTCGGTCGCTACGTAGCGACCGAGCGTCCGTCCCCCTCGGTCGCTACGTAGCGACCGAGCGTCCATCCCTACGTAGCGACCGCTCTAGCCAAGCTCGGTCACTACGTAGCGACCGAGCGTCCATTTCGCTCGGTCGCTACGTAGCGACCGAGCGTCCATCCGCTTGGTCGCTACGTAGCGACCGAGCGTCCATCCTGCTCGGTCGCTACGTAGCGACCGAGCATCCATCCCGCTCGATCGCTACGTAGCGACCGAGCTCGAGCCAAGCTCGGTCGCTACATAGCGACCGAGCGTCCATCCCGCTCGGTCGCTATGTAGCGACCGAGCTCAGCCAAGCTCGGTTGCTACGTAGCGACCGAGCGTGCGTTTTGTCCGGTCGTTACGTAGCGACTGAACTCTTCCGAAACGTCGATACGACAACAATTCATGCATTCTCGTCTATCCTACGATGCTATCTCTCGAAGACCGTAGCGAACTTGGTTCATGTCTTCCAACCATTCTAAAGACATCAATCAAACTTTGCGGTAAAAACCGCGAAAAGTTCGTTCTTTATCGAAAGAAGTCGTAATAAACGTTTCGAGTCGTAAGACGGCCCAAAGGGACCTAAGTCACGACTCGAGGCCCAACTTATGATTCTTAACCAAAAGCCCATAAACCGTATGACGGTTTATGCTTGGCGCCCAAGGAAGGATAAATGTCAAGTTTCCGCGGATGAATACGAAATTTTGAGGATAATTACGAAGATCGGAAAAAATGGAATATCTCCATTTTATGCTATGACGGCTTAAGGGCAGAAGAGTAAAAGCGTAAACCGACCTTGGAGCTAGTATATAAGGAGTCCTAGGCGAGAGGCATGAGGAGAACTTTTTAGATTCGGAATTCTCTGCACTTAGAAACTTTAGGCTTTATTCTCGACAAGTTCGATTTCTATGACTGGCACACAATTACTAGACGAACACGCCCAGGCAGTTCGATCTCTTGTCCAGCTCTATCAATTGAACTACGTTCGGCTTGATCCCCGAAAGGGGTACGTAGGCAGCCTTTAACAAGGTTCAGTCCGAAATCAATGGAAAACCTTTTATGTATATTTTTCGTCTTTTGTTATCGAGCTGCGATTCAACTAGGTTTGAGCTTTTAGGCCGCTAGAACTAAGTAAGTTGCTGACAGTCTTTGCGGCCAAAGCTGTTATGATCTCTTGTAATGATCGCAAAGCTCTTACGCGGACTCGAAATAAGATCTAATGTTTTCTCTAAACTCGTTTGTTATCTTTTCATGATTTCCGCATATATTCGGTAACTTGTCGTTGGCTCTCGCAGAGATCTGGGACCTCTGGGAAATTAGGGTTTTCCTAGTTTCCTTATTTAAACGGAAATCGACAGTGCGAATTTCGGTTCCCACAGTTTGGCGCTAGAAGGAGGGGGGGGGGTTACGGATTACTCTTACACATGGCCACAAAACGCTTGATCGGAACAATGTCTGGATATATGAAAGACAAACTCGCAGCATTGACTGCTCCTATGGTTAACGCTTACGCAAACGCCGCATTGTTCAACAAAATCGAAAACTTAGTCGCGACCTTCCGCCACAGGAAGAGCACTAAAACATGCCCGCGATTTCTCTTTCTAAACATAAAGGGAAATGATAAATCTTATCAAACCCCATAAGTTTGGCTCATTACCGAACAAAATTAATCTCGATGCGTAAGGGTTTTACCAAAACACGTTTTCCGAAAACATTTCGGAAGGATAAAACTTGTTCTCCCAAAAGCCGCTGAAAAACCCCTAGGTTAATCGCGGAAAAAGGAAACACAACAAAACGATTACACAGCTCGGTCGCTACGTAGCGACCGAGCACGCACACTGCTCGGTCGCTACGTAGCGACCGAGCACGCACACGTAGCGACCGAGCACACACACGGCTCGGTCGCTACGTAGCGACCGAGCACGCACACGGCTCGGTCGCTATGTAGCGACCGAGCATACACACTGCTCGGTCGTTACGTAGCGACCGAGCACGCACACGCTGCTCAGTCACTACGTAGCGACCGAGCACACACACTGCTCGGTCGCTACGTAGAGACCGAGCACGCACATGCTGCGACCGAGCACACACACTGCTCGGTCGCTACATAGCGACCAAGCACGCACACCGCTCGGTCGCTACGTAGTGACCGAGCTCAAGCCAACTCTCCACTCGCTACATAGCGACCTGTAAGGCCTCAGAAAGGTCCTCCTTTGGGTTCTCTTTTGAATCCTCATCGAAACGCTTTTCGTTTCGTCTCAATCGGAGTTTCCGTTGAGATTTTATGACGAAAACAAGTAGGACTCTTCTCGGCTTGCTTCCACTCCCTACGTAGCGACCTGTCAGACTGTCAGTCGCTACGTAGCGACCTGTAAGGCCTCATAAAGGTCCTCCTTTGGGTTGTCTTTTGAATCCTCGTCGAAACGCTTTTCGTTTCGTCTCAATCGGAGTTTCCGTTGAGATTTTACGACGAAAACA
Organism: Brassica rapa; assembly: GCF_000309985.2. NCBI lineage: Eukaryota > Viridiplantae > Streptophyta > Magnoliopsida > Brassicales > Brassicaceae > Brassica > Brassica rapa. The sequence goes on from NC_024803.2 coordinate 21,739,577, forward strand.
AGTAGGACTCTTCTCGGCTTGCTTCCACTTGCTACGTAGCGACCTTTCAGACTGTCAGTCGCCACCTAGCGACCTGTAAGGCCTCAGAAAGGTCCTCCTTTGGGTTGTCTTTTTAATCCTCATCGAAACGCTTTTCGTTTCGTCAGAATCGGAGTTTCCATTGAGATTTTACGACAAAAACAAGTAGGACTCTTCCTGGCTTGCTTCCACTCGCTACGTAGCGACCTGTCAGACCCCAAGCTCACTACATTGCGACCTTTCAAGCTTCAAAATGCTCCTCCTTCGTGTTCTCTTTTGAATCCCGATCAAAACGCTTTTCGTTTCGTCTCAATCGGAGTTTTCGTCGAGATTTTACGACAAAAACAAATAAGACTCGTCTTAACTCATTTGCTTGCTTCTACTCGCCCTTACCTCCAGCTTTGTATTCTCCTTCAAATCTCGATCGAAGCGTCTCTTGTTTCTATCGGAGTTACCATTGAAACTTTACGATAAAAAAACCCGCAAAGACTTGTTTTCTCGCATGGATTCAGATTAATCGTATAAAAGGCAACGGTTAACTCAACATCTAAGCCGCCTTAACTATACGATTACGTTGAACCTTTTTACAAAAATCGACGTCTTATCTAAGGAGAAGATAACAGTCAAGTTCGGAAGATAAATATCAAGTTTCAAAGGATAAACACCAATATCGGAAATGGCGAACATACACGAGAAGAGGAAAGGGAAATGAGCAAGCAAAACTGAGAAGAAAGAAAACTGCATCTTCGAGAGAACTAAGGTATTTCCGACTTGAAATTTTTGAAATCAGACTTGGAATTTCGTAGGAAATTACTTTGAGGCTGCCATAGAACTTTAGGGAACGTAAAACCTAGGCGGATAGTCTAGCGAACTAAGTTTTAAGCGATTTTTCCTGTCTCTATATATTGTTCCATAATTGTTCATCCAGATCTTGCAAACCGATCTAAACTCTCCGAAAGTCGAGAAACGATCACCACACATATCAAGCTCGCTTCCTAAAGAGAGAAAAAGTTAGAGACATGAACGTCATCTTAAAACCGATTCATTTCTGGCAATTTTCTCGGAACCGACATATCCCAAGTCGTCAAACTTGGAAACAACCAAATCACAGTCCAAGCTTCGTCTATAAATCGTCCCGAATTATCGATCATTCCAAACATCAGAAGAAGAAACGTACACAACCCTTCAAAGTATCGGTTCAACCGTTTTCTTTCGTAAAAAAAAAGGGGGGGAGTAGGTACGTATACTATACTCGTATACTCCCAAACTTCAAGAATAGGCAAACGACAATCTTAATATTCGTCTAAACGCTAGCAACATATCCAGATGATCATGAACATAATCTCAAAAACTATACATCATTGAAAACTTGTACCAATATCAAACTGAAACTCGACGATTAGCCAAAGTATTGAAGCCTTTTCCGGCTTCAGAAAGCTAGTTTTGTTTTAAAAAAAATTTACGAGAAATCTTCAATCACCAAAGCATTTCTTTCAGTTTCCGTTGTACCAAGTAAGTCACGGAAAAGCATCAAAAACATTTGCGACAAAGAAAACTCGAGAATAGATGTAGCATCGTGCACGTTAAAAGGAGCACTTTCCTCCCGATGGTTAGCTAGATCCACCTCTAGTTGACCAATTCGTTCAAGAAACGAATGTGTCATGAGAATCCTCTCGAAAAACCTATGAAAAACGTTCTGCGACTAGATCGTATTCAAATAAACTTCGGTAACACTCCATGAGTAACTCCAAGCAACTTTCACCTAAGATCAAAATCACAGCGGGAACGTTTCTCGTAAAATATGTATACATATCACTGATTTACGACCTTCGTAAAATCGGTTATATGATATGATAAATCATTGTATAGCCCATAGTCGGAAATCATATGATAAATTCTTTGTAACGAAACTAAGTCCTAACAACCAAACGGTTAACGGAAAATCTAAACTTTTCGAAAATTGACCAAGTTCAATACGCTCCACAATTCACTTTAAGCCCGCAACGTTTTAACCATAATATGCGGCATGTAAGGAAAAATTCGTAACAAAGCTTCTAGAGCTATACGAAACATCCTAAAAATGCACGAAATACATCTCGGAAGGCCAACACTTCACAAAGCACTATGAAGAAAAACGCTTGTTCCCATGGACAAATTTACATGACACCTCAGTCATAATTCCTCGATCGCAAATAAAACTATTAGCATCCAAACATGAACAACAATTTTGGCTGCGAACATTCGTAGTCAAACTAGAATGTTTTTCAAACGCATGGCTAAGACTAAACCCTTGCAACATCGCGAAATATCTTCAAGCCCGCAAACATTTCAAGCATGAAACCTGGCATACGAAAGAATAACAAATCTTCAGCATCGCGAGACGTCGCAGACTCCTGAAGATTCGTTCTTCGACGAAATTTCCTTCCTCGATAAAAACATTTTCTTGGAAGACCAGACAGTCATACGCACTAACATCTTCTCAAAACATATCCTTCGCGAAGACTCGAAACTGTATTTTTTACCATTACGTTTGTTGCTGATCACAACAAACTCTCGAACGTCCTAAACAGACTTAGCCATCTCGTAGAGATGACTCTCGTACATCCGACACAAGGATAATAGCGCTATAAAAGAAATCTGAAATTTTGGTCCAGCAGTTCCGATATCCGGAGAGATGCTCGATTCAAACCATACATGTCGTATAAGACGAGAACCTATCGCGGACTTTAAATCGGTATGGAATCAGGATGAAACTGAAACGGGATACGTAAGTCGAATTAGTCATCGCACCCTCTAAAACCAGGAGTAAACCTAGGTCTTGCCCTAAACCCAGCGCACTGGTCTCTAACATCTCTAGGCATAGTATCAAACACCTTGATACGAGATCCCAAAATTTGTCTCTTTGCCAATATTCGAGAATCTTCAGAAATCCCGCAAGTTTACACACTGCAGAAAACTCTCGAAACAGATTACGGATATAGCAGTTCACATAGAGTTAGATTACGAGATGACAACTCGTACTCTTCCTTCTACACCCATACAAAATGCCATCGGCAGAAACACTCCTGATAACCGCTACATAAAAACTAGACCGTAAAGGTCTCGCTGGAAAACTAGTCATAAGAACCCTAACTCAAAGACGAACTACGAAAGGCTTGATCCCTTCAAAAAGGGTACGTAGGCAGCCGTCATAAGGCGCAGCCCCAATCTTATCGCGTTCTACTTTTAGAAAAGCGAGAAGACCATTTGCCACTGACCTTTTCAACCATTAATTCCGCCTAACTCACCTTACTTGCCTAACTTGCCAGGCCACTCGCTAGAACCTCACGCTATAAGCTCATGGTTCTAACGATCTGGGGGGCTAACTGTTGGGGTCAAAATCGGTCACAACGGAATCAATGCCTGAAAGTCCATAAAAATCAGCATGAACGTTTTTACGAAAAAGTAATCTTTGTAAAGATATCTTTACAAAAAGTCTTGCGGTAAAATCTTGTTCAAATCTCAATCGAACCACTAAATACTGATTGTCCGAAGGAAACAGACATGTATCCAATTCGGCCGCGGACAAGCTCGAGTACGGCAATCGGACCACGGACAAGCCAAGCTCGATCAATACGCGGCGACCAATCATGCACACAGCTAGGTCGCTACGTAGCGACCGAGCTCGAGCCAAGCTTGGTCGCTACGTAGCGACCGAGCTCGAGCCAAGCTCGGTCGCTACGTAGCGACCGAGCGTCCGTCCCGCTCGGTCGCTGCGTAGCAGACGCTCGGTCGCTACGTAGCGACCGAGCTCAGCCAAGCTCGGTCGCTACGTAGCGACTGAGCGTGCATTCTGCCGGTCGTTACGTAGCGACCGAACTCTTCCGAAACGCCGATACGACACCAGTTCATGCATTCTCGTCTATCCTACGATGCTATCTCCCGAAGACCGTAGCGAACTCAGTTCATGTCTTCCGACCATTCTAAAGACATCAATCAAACTTTGCGGTAAAAACTGCGGAAAGTTCCTTCTTTATCAAAAGAAGTCGTAATAAACGTTTCGAGTCGTAAGACGGCCCAAAGGGACCTAAGACACGACTCGAGGCCCAACTTATGATTTCTTAACCAAAAGCCCATAAACCGTATGACGGTTTATGCTTGGCGCGCAAGGAAGGATAAATGTCAAGTTTCCGCGGATGAATAATTACGAAGATTGGAAAAAATGGAATATCTCCATTTTATGCTATGACGACTTAAGGGCAGAAGAGTAAAAGCGTAAACCGACCTTGGAGCTAGTATATAAGGAGTCCTAGACGAGAGGCATGAGGAGAACTTTTTAGATTCGGAATTCTCTGCACTTAGAAACTTTAGGCTTTATTCTCGACAAGTTCGGTTTCTATGACTGGCACACAATTACTAGACGAACACGCCCAGGCAGTTAGATCTCTTGTCCAGCTCTATCAATTGAACTACGTTCGGCTTGATCCTCGAAAGGGGTACGTAGGCAGCCTTTAACAAGGTTCAGTCCGAAATCAATCAAAAACCTTTTATGTATCTTTTTCGTCTTTTGTTATCGAGCTGCGATTCAACTAGGTTTGAGCTTTTAGGCCGCTAGAACTAAGTAACTCGCTGACAGCCTTTGCGGCCAAAGCTCTTATGATCTCTTGTAATGATCGCAACGCTCTTACGCGGACTCGAAATAAGATCTACTGTTTTCTCTAAACTCGTTTGTTATCTTTTCATGATTTCCGCATATATTTGGTAACTTTTCGTTGGCTCTCGCAGAGATCCGGGACCTCTGGGAAACTAGGGTTTTCCTAGTTTCCTTATTTAAACGGAAATCGACAGTGCGAATTTCGGTTCCCACAATTGCCCCACTGATAAAGTATTTTGGTCCATTCTCTTATTAGTTAATGTACTGAGTAGGCTTTTACTGATATTGTACTGAGTAGTTAATGTACTGCGTAGGCTTTTACTGATATTGTATTGTCATTGTCTGATAGCGCTCAAGATCAAATTCTCTCAACAAATGAAAACTATTAGATTTATCCGATGATGATGTAGTTGTTGGTGAAGGACGTTGGCAGACGCAAGAACCAAAAGCTTTGGTAAATGGACTTCCTCTCGGACCAAAGGCAGTAAAAGTTTTTTCGGATGTTGTACATGAACCTGAAACATTTTTATGGAGGCCTACGTTGGAAGTGGCATACCTTAAGGACAGCGTAATGAATTTTATATCATGGCCCGCTCACAAAGATGTATTCGAAAACCCAGTAGAAGCAAGAAGAAAAGTGTCTCCGACTCCAAATACTGAAGGTCTTAAAGTTCTTTCTCCTGGTTCTACTGGAAGCAGCCTAAAAAAAGTGGATAATCAAGAGCAACAACATCAACTACTCCTACTCAGAAGTCTCCCTCAATGCCGGTAACATTTTCTTCCTTAGGTTGTAAATAATATTATTTGTCTTACTGTCTTACTGCCTGAGTATTACAATGTTTTGTATTGTAAACATGACAGCTAAATGATGGATCCCAAGCTATAAAAGTGAATCAAAAGTGCAAATTGATTGACATCAATTAGAGGAAACAAGTTGTTGCCAAAGGACGTGTGCATTCAACAGACCCAGATCAGATGGTCCACTTTGTACGATTGGGTCCGAACGCAGCTAGAGTGTGGGTAGATTCAGTATTGGTAGATGATGCAGCCGTTTGGAGGAAATCTGTGAAATAGAGAGCTTGAAGGAGGCACATGGTTCTTCTATCGCATGGCTAGTTGATAAATTGGTCATATTTTAAGAGGAACATGTAAGTGTTGTGCTTTCTCTTTACAATCTTTCTGATGCAATTACTATAATGGTTAGAGGTTTTGATTATAGCAACTTGGGGAATAAAGAACTCTGGTCCAGCCTTTAAACAAGGCTACTGAATTTATAATTATCTTATCTCTAAGACTTTGTTTTCTGTTTTCAATCGGCTGTGTAAACCTTATGACTTATGTATTAGCTACATATTCTATGAATGATCTATGAATGCTTTTGTTGTTGTTTATGAGGGGTGTTTTCTGAAATCAATTCTGGGCAACATATCATAGCATAACCAAAAAACCAGCAATAACAAAAAAAAACGCTTGTTATAGTTGAAAATCATAGCATTTAAATTAAACTACAAATTAGACAAACAAATCTACAATAGCAAAAAAAAAAAGTTATAGTAAAATATCATAGCGTTTTAAATTACCTACAAATCGGACAATGATAACATATTACGAAGCTATACCAAAATTAAATATAAGAATTCTGAACAGCTATTGTAGAAGGACATATCATAACTCGAATTATGAATCGTAAACAATTTGTGACAAAATTAAAACGTGTTATAGATACGTTAATAACGGCATTCATTTATTGCTATCGTACCGGAATATTAGTACCGTCAAATAAAACCGCTATCATAGAGAGGAGACCTATGATGGCTGCCGATGACATAGCAGATGAGAAAATGCTATGAAACCCCAACAATAGTGTTTATCGTGAGCTAAGAATGTACATATTTGTTGTAGTGCCGGTAGTATCAGAAGGTCTTTCCGCAACCGGTACTATCTATCCATCCATCTTCTCATCTTTCATTTTCTTCTAAATCTTTTCATCTTCTTCTTTCTATCTCAAATCCGGGCTATCTCTTTACCAGTCACTAGTTTATAAATATAAAAAAAAAACCTATTTTATAAAAATAAAGAAAGATCTAATTTAAAAAAAAAAATTCAAAAGTTCGATTAGTGGCTTTGTCGTGGAAGAGAAATCATGCTGGCTGAGGAGAAATCCAGCCTTAGAGTGGTTAAAACGGATTTTCAAAACCAAAATTCTTATCTTTCTATCTAGTACTACCCCTGTTTGCTTGAAGATCACAACTGGTTACTAGTCTTGTTCTCTTAGAACTTTGAGAGACAACTTGTTGAGTGACCGTTCAAATTCCGAGAGAAACACTAGAGAGGGCGAGATCAAATACTTAAGTGTGTGAGGATTTTTTGTCTACTAAATTTTTGTGTTTAAAACTTTTTTAGGAACTATGGAGAGTGAAGAAGAAAGAAACAAAACCGGAAATTCCTATGCTGTCTTATCGAACTTGCAGACTCTCAATGATTCTATGGCTAATCTTATGAATGTAGGTTTAGAGCAGTTCCATCAGAGACTTGATGAGATCCAAGGTAACCAACCAACCCGATCGAGAACCAGTAGAGATCGCCCACGGAGGAACGGCCGGCCTGGTGAAGAAGTCGGAGAGGAGGATGTCCATGACGATCGTTCCATCAACCGCCCTGGGAGAGGCACACAAAACCGTGAGTACGGTGATGTCAATCCTTTTGCTAGAACTGAACGAACTGATGAAGGTTTGGGTGGGGTGAAACTCAAAATCCCAACTTTTGATGGTAAATGTTGGGGAAAAATACTTAGGTATTGAATTCCTCCAGATCCCTGGCAAGACACCGGCCTCTAGGTCCCCACAAATAGGAACCCCGGTTCCCCGCTATGGAGTTCTCCGGGTCCGTCCCCGAGACCGCTCCCCTTCCCCGGGAAAAGGAAAACTTCTGATAAGGAGAACCTTCCATATTTCCGAATATAGAAGAGTTTAACCAACTCCAACCGACTAAGGTCCACCTTGAGAAGACTATATAAAGGGAACCAAAACCCTATAGCAAGAGATAGACACTTAGAGACTTAGAGATTATAGCTAGGCGGCTAAAACTAGGGTTTATATACCAATCATTGTAGTTCCGGCTTATTCTATCGAATAAAACATCTCTTCAAGTCTATTTTGCTCAAACACATACGAAATCAATACAATAACCAGCCTTGTCCATGGTTCTGTGATACTCACAAAGATCCTACACAAAAATACCCTAACAATTTGGCGCTAGAAGGAGGGGAGCAATCTAAACTACGTGATAATGGCGGTGGACGAACATGATGAGCTACCCAAAGCTACCCAGAGAGAAGCTGAACTCCAAAGGCAAATCGATGATCTGCAAGGTCAAGTAAACGGATTGCATAAAACCCGGGAAAATACCAATCCCGAGCTTTCCTCGGAGTTCTAGATCCTAAAGGAGAAGCTCGATGAACACTCTAAGCAACTAGAGCAGAGCGCTGAGAAGCTCAGCCAGCTCGAATCGGAGAATCTTACCCTCCGAGACTAGAACCAAGCCCTCAACACGGCAAGTAACAAGAAGCGTCGATTCCGGACTCAGATTCGCCCCATGCCGACTCTGGAGACACCTAACTCCGGGACAGGCGAGAGTCTCCTAACTATGGCGCCAGGAGGAGACGCATCAATGCGTGAAAAGGCTAAGGATGCTCAGACCTACAATGGGGAAGACATCGAGTCGGAGCCCAAACCTGATAAAAAAGCACCTGACGGAGCAGCAAGAGCGGAGTCTCCGATAATCGCTCACATTCATCAGATGTTTTCCGTGAGACTCGACGCCATGCATTCCATGGTAGAGGCTCCTGGGGGTAGCTCCCCCCCATCATGAAGAGCAACCCCGACTCCTACGCCGACACTCCCTTCACGAATGGGATCACCTTGATCGAGATGCCCAAAGAGTTCTCCTTCCCTGGCATAAAGGCGTATGACGGCACCACTGATCCAGACGACCATATAGCCCAATACATACAAAGGATGCTCGCCGTAGCACTCCCGAAGGGTTCGGCTCCACCCTTACCAAACCCGCTCTGCAACAGTATATCAACTTACCCTCCAGTTCCATTGCTCCTTCGCTGTTCTCAGCGACAAGTTCGTGGAACAATTCCCCAGCAGTAGGGACCTGGAAAAGCCGTTTGACAGCCTCTACGAAGTCCTCCACAACCGAGCGGAACCCCTGCGAGGCTACATAGCCCGCTTCAATCAAGAAAAGGTGGCTATCCCCGAATGCAGTATCCCCACTGCTATCTCTGCCTTCAAGAGAGGCCTGCTCCCCGACGGGGACCTCTATAAAGAGCTGACCAAAGACCAGTGCAAGACCATGGAAAACGTCCTATCTCGAGCCTGGGCGCAAGTAAAATGGGAGGAAGACATCGCCAGCCGCACCAAAGAGCAACAAAAGCAAGATCCCAAGACGATCAGACCAGACCGAACAGAGCGAGACGAGAAACCCTCTTAAAGACCAGCCAGGGACACCGGAAATCGAAACCGGGTCAGATAACAGAACCGACCGATCGAGAAGGCAAAAGGGATGGCAGTGTCCACGTGCCCAGAAAACTCTCACCTCTCCGTCTCAAGGCCGGAGCTGATCAATGTTCTGAGTCAGATGGGCCAACAGGTCAAGTGGCCTCAGAAGAAGAAAGAACCCGACTCTTTGTGGAACCCTGGTTTCTGGTGCGACTTCCACCGAGACCACGGTCACAAAACGGAGGAATGCGTCGCACTAAAGATCGAGGTCAACGAGTTGCTTAACAAAAGACACCTAATACCACTCAAATTACCCTAAGGAGTGATTTATACTCTCTCAAATAAGAGGTTGAGTTGTAGTACTTAGTGATCAAATTCACAGGGAGCAAGGGAACCTAGAGTTTCTAATGTGATTTGTTACGCAAGATGTTTTTTAGAGTTTTTAAAAGTAAATTGCAGATTATATATTGAACAAATAATTGTTCAATAGCAAGTTTGGGGTTTAGGTGCTTTAAAAAGAAAATAGCTAGACTTTGGGTTTTTATTCAGGAAAGTTGGAATTATAATCATATAGATGCCTAATGAGTTGCATGCATGATAATGTAAAGCTCAACTATTTGATCAACAAGTCTTTCGGCCTTTGCGAGCATTGACTTATTAACTAGATCTATGATCTCAACTCTCGTTATATTGATCTATAGAAAGGGTCGATCGATATTCCAATGGGCGTATCGATTGATACACCTTTTGCACCGTCGATCGATTATTCAAGTATGATATCGATCGATGCGCTCTAGTCAAGCTTTATGTACAGGTTGAATGAATGCTTACTAAGCTTACTAGATCAGCTCTCGCCTTGCTCATTGTAAGAAACGAAGTTCAATTAGAATGTTTTCAGGATAAGAATTAGCTATGGCTTTTATCAATTAATCCTATGGCAAGTTCTAGGTAGCTAATCTAGATATGGGCATTAATGAACAATTCTAATGATGATTATCACAACTCAGCAATCCATAGTTGTGGCTAATCCCTCCTAATATATTTAAACCCTAAAATCTAACAAGAGAACTACTCAGACATGGCTAAGCAATTCATAACAATGGTTAGATATAAAAACTACATAGAATAGATAAGATAAATATCAATGGAGTTCCAATCAAAAATTATAACTTTGGATCTTCTCTCCTATCTATCAGTAAACAATAAAACTCAAAGAAGAACACAAAACAAAAGCACACTCTGCCTCTAACATGGCGGCAAAGCTTATATAATTAGGGTAAAACTCGTGAGGGGCAATCTTGTATAATAGTGAAATCTTGGGCTTCAAGTCGGCTTTGACCAAACGGGCTTCTGCGCGCTTCGCTATCGATCGACACCATAACTTGTGTATCAGTCGATTCTAACTCTCCAATATCGACCGATTGTCGATCTCGATGGTCATCTCGGGTGCTTGCTCCAAATATCTCCAAAATGCTCCAAAATCATTACTTATCTCCAAAACCTTCCTGATCTTATAAATTTAATAAATAGGTTCTATAATAATATAAATATTAGTAAAAACACTTATAAACTATGGATAAAAATGTGTCAAATCCATAGTCTATCAACTCTCCAGACTTATAAACATGCAGTCTCTCTGAAAGAGGTTTTAAAAACAGCTGGGACTCACAAGATTTGAAACTTAGAACCATTACCTATACAATATTGCAATCTACATCTAAGAAATTCTAATCACAAAAGTACATTATACCATATCCTAGTTTAGCAACCAAATTCATCTAGCCAGCAACTTATCATAATCTTGTCTTTCATTCCCCTCTACCAACTTCAATTCTTAGCATAAAATAAAAGTGATGTCTCTACCTTGGGAGTATCGATCACAGGATTCAAAAATTCTCAAACAAGTATATGGACCTGCAGGTAAACATTAGTTCATATCCTTTCTCTCTACTAATTTTCTCTCTTGGTTAAAAGTCTGCTTATATTGAAGATCATTAACCAAGATTGGACAGACTTCCATGAATCAAGGCTTAATGGTGGTTGCCACCAAGTGCTGTTCACTTCTTTTTGACCTATATCCTAGGATTATTTGTGAAGAAAGTCTTAATGGTTGTAGCCACCAAGTCATGTTCTAATCCGTTACCTATGGAATTCTTATGAAGCAAGCCTTAATGGTTGTAGCCACCAAGTTTTGTTCGAATTCCTTCCTAATAAATTCTAATATAATACATAATTTTTTAAAAAAATCTAAGTTTCGAAAATAGAGAGAGAAAGGGTGATAAATCTATATACACAAGGCTTTACCTTCCAAACTTGCTTGAAGAATCCGATCCCATGTATACCAAGCCCCAAGACAAGCAGTTGTGTCAGGTTTAGTGTTGGAGGCCAGCTTTGGTTCCTTCAAAACAATCTTAGCAAGAGTGGTTAGATATCTTAGCAAAATCTATAAGTTCATAATCCCTTTTCTTGACTCAATAATAACTTATATTTGAAAACAATTTTAGTAAGACTAATAAGTAAATAAATATCAGTAAACCTCCCCCAGACTTAAACTACACTGTCCCCAGTGTAAATTCAGTTAGAGTTATGCTGAGAAATAAATCATAAGGACTAAAAATAACAAGTAGGAACGATATACCAGACCGGAATAGATGTCGACTAATTCAAGGATGTTGTTGTCGGTCGATACAGGTGAGTCAGTGTCGATCGATGTCGACTTGTTCGCGTCGGTCGATACAGATGGCAATCGTCTACTCGAATCTTCTTCTTTTTATGACCTGCAATAATTAAAAAACAACATAAATAGTAAATAAATAAAATCTTAATAAAATATTACCTAATAGTGGGTTGCCTCCCACTCAGCGCTTTGTTATAGTCATTTAGCTTGACTTTGGAGGTGTTTCGGCTAGTAATGTGGAGAATTGGGACTTGTTGGAAAGCAAGTATCCATCTCCTCTTTGCGCTTGTTGAACCATGTACCAGTGAAGTCTCTCATTGCTTCATCCTCTCTGCGCCATTTATCCTTCATTGCTGCAGTTGTGTTTTCAATCTTCTGCAATCTTTGACCAAGACTTTAAAGGTTGAATTGATGTCTGGTAAGTGCGGTGTAAGTGTCAGCTGAGATTTCCTTTTCATGGTAAGGTGTGTTGGACGTGTCTGATGTCATCTTTGGTACTAGCCGGCCTCGGTTGGTGTCGATCGATTTGTTGTTGCGTCTGTCAATCGATATCGATGCTTCTGGTTGACGTGCAATGTAGCTATGAATTTCCACCAACTCCCCTTGTATAGCTTCAACTTTGGAGGTCAATGCACTGATCGTAAGATCCATTGGGAAATAGATGTCATCGCATCTCCCATCAAGCCTCTCCTCTGTAGTTTCCAGTGCTCTGAAGATCCTTTCTACCAGCAGTTCTATCTCTTCTCTGGTGAGTAAATCTTGTTTAGTCTTCATTGTCTTTGGGCGTGGAGGATTGATGTCGACCGAGGCGGCGAAGCGGTTGTCGATCGATGAGTGGTGGTGTCTGTCGTTCGATGGTGATTGACAGCTGTCGATCGATTGCGGTTTTCTTATGTCGATCGAAGGAGGTCGAGCAGTATCAGTCGCGTTCTGAATTCTGGCTATGTCTTGCTTCATCTCCTCCATGCAAGTGGTTAGCCAGCTTATATTATCAGTGGATAGTAGACACCATCAATCTTCATCTGGAAAGCTTCTTTGTTCCTATCATGTTCACCACAGACTCCATAGACATCTCGTTGATCTCATCCTTGGTGTAGAGCTCTGGTACCAACTTTGTCTGTGTGAATGAGCTAGCATGTTCAGGAAGACATATGAAGGCTGGCTCATCTCTTGAAGCTCTTTCAAGAAGTCTTTTGATGTCTTTGGTGTGAACAGGAATTGTGCGTCCATCTAGATCTCTGGCAAATTCCTGATCATCTTTGTAGACTCCCTACTCATCTTTCTCTTCCCAGTAGAATTTCCTGTTACCATAAAGGTCATAGGCTCTTCTGCTGAATTCTGGCTGTCTGGCGATCGTTTTGGGACGTCTGTGTTGATTGATGGATTCGTTGTATGTCGAGATTGTTGATTGAAGCTGTTTCATATGCCACCAGCTGTGCCATAGAACTCTTTTATAGTCTTCTGTTTCCTGCGTTGATGCATGAACAAATTATCTGCTCCATTAGCTGTCTGAAGGATATCTGCGATATCTTCTCGAGATATGTGTAGTGTGCGACCATATATGGCTTTTGCGAAGCCATTGGGGTCCCTGAAAATACCAAATTCGTCTGGAGTTAGATATTGGTTATCTAATTTAACTTTTTTTCTTACAGTGGTTTTCGGTATTGGATGGTTGTCGATCGATGTGGTATTGTTGAAGTTGATCGATTGTTGAGGACGTTTGTCGATCGATATCTGATGATGTGTGTCGATCGATCTCTTTCTTTCCCAAGCGGCTTCAGTTGGAATATGATCTGTATGATCACGCTTTTTCATGTTGAACAGCTCCTCGTCTGTGAAGACTTCGTCAGCTCCCAGTGTATGGGTTGCTATTTCTACTGCAAAGCTCTCATGGTGGTGTTCATCTGCCCAACTACCAATCGAGTAGTCTCCATCTCGCACATGGTTGAACTCAGAGTCGATCAATTTGTAGTAGGCAGTGTCGGTCGATGCTTGATTTCGGCTGTGTTGTTGAGGCTGAGTGTCGATCGATGGCAAGCTTGTCCTGTCGATCGATTTTGCCTTCCTTTTCCAAGAGGAATGATGTAAGAGTTTATCTTCCTCCCCAATGATGGCTCTGTACTCAATGGCTCGTTCCTCCTCATAGTCTTCATCATACTCATTTGTATGCATCTTTTGTCTGGTGTAAGTGGCAATAGCAGGGTTGTAGTAGTCATTCTCCCACTCATCAGGATTTGTGTCGACCGATTCGTCTTTGCCAGTGTCGGTCGATTTATGGTTACCACTATCGATCGATGTTGCGGTGTGAGTCTCGATCGATTCTGAATATTCAGTTTTATACTTATCTCCAAAATGGCAGGCTTCATTGATTCCTGGATCATTGATTCTTCTGGGGATCGTCTGTGGCTTCTTGACTGGGATAGGATCGTAGTAGGCTTTAGAATCGATGAGTGTTAGACACAACTGGTTGGTTTGCAAGTTGCACACTGCTCCCATTGTTGACAAGAAAGCTCTCCCAAGTAGTAGAGAAGAGTTCCAGTTTAGCTTGATGTCCAAGACATGGAAATCTACTGAAACTAGGGCATGCATTATCAATCTGCACCTCTAGGTCTCTCACAATTCCTCCTGAACCCTTATGGGAACAATCCACAAAAGTAAACAATTCTTGTGAAGGCTCCACCTTCAGACCCATATTGTAACACCCCCGAACCGTCCTAAGCATAGGTCGACCCACCGGCAAACAATCAAACAAGAACATGACCGACGGATGACCCACACCAAGGGTTGGAGATGAAAGGCCAAACGGCCAGCCAACAATCAAACGAGAACATGACTGACCGTCCAACCTAACACCATGGTCCGGAAGCGCTACGTGACGGGCTAGGGACGATCCGGTCAGCGTCACAAACTTTACTTCACGACCTAGACCAGTTCATCCACTAACTCGTCCCGCTGCGGCAAGGCACACGACTTTGCAACCCGTACAAAGAGTTAGCGTTTTCCGTTAGATCAAGGCCTAAGGCTTTTCAACCCGTACTACGAGCTAACGTTGTGTTAGACCGGACTAGTCAAATATCAGAGTACTCATGATGCACATATAAAACAATTACTTTATTGATTTATGAAATATTCATACATTGAATAATTCAAGACTGGGTCTGGCCTAATGCCAAATCGAGCCAACAAAACAAATAACTCAATACCGTTTACAAAAGGATTGAAAA
The DNA here is from genome assembly GCF_000309985.2 of Brassica rapa. Taxonomy (NCBI): domain Eukaryota; kingdom Viridiplantae; phylum Streptophyta; class Magnoliopsida; order Brassicales; family Brassicaceae; genus Brassica; species Brassica rapa. The sequence continues at coordinate 21,754,634 of NC_024803.2, forward strand.
TCTACACCGGCTGCCCTAATGTCCAGCACCAAGCTATCCGATCATCCTTACCTAAAGCGACCTGTATAAAGGACATCAGAGTTGGATGAGTAACCTAATGTTACTCAGTGAATTATGATCCCCATCTAACAAATACAACCCCTCGCTATCCCACCCCAAACAATCTAAAGCGAGAGGTTCACCAAACAACACAATTAATAACAATAAGCAATATCCGAAATAGGCAGCGGTAAACGATAGCAAGATAACTAGCATTATGCTAATTACTAGCTCATCACCAAACTCAAACTCGATTTAAACCAGGGTTTAACAACCCAAAACACGATATAATATATATAATAAACTCGGGTCCCGGTGACGTTAGGTTCCTCCTTCACTATCGGCAATATCCTATCTCCCTACCACAAAGGCCAGAAGAAGGAACATTCAACCGACCGCGGCCCACAGTCCTTCGGGTCACCGCGTGATAGCCCACAGTCCTTCGGGTCACTGCCACATTACACCGTCGTGTAATACTCAGCCATAGGACATGACCCCGTTCATTTGAGTCTTCCCGATCCAGCGAATAAGGGGTTTCCTTGAACCCGCTGGGTACGAGGTCTTAAGGAACACTAACTCACCCAAAATATGCCTAGCATTGTGGGTTACACAAATGCTGTTGGCCAAAATATAACGAATAATAAACGCGGTAATATAACCAGGTTTCAAGTAATAATCACAACACAATCAACCAGAATCTAGCATAAAGACTAAATCCAGAATACCTAACTATCCACAACTTAGCCATATCATCTAAGCATTCCGCGTTCGCTAACTAACCAATCAGCCTAACCATTAGCATGCTACTATAATTCCCAAGCAATAACTAAGCATGCTATCAACTTAATCAACATAACCTCAACTATTAACTAGTCAAACCGTTACTCAGTTAGACCTGGCCGCCTGCCATGATCGAACTTCCAAGTAACGGAAACCTGCATGAAAACAACTCAGAAATCAATTGATCACAACTCACAGTGTTCTTTGCCGATAAGCAGCTGGTTGATCGGAGAGGACTTAGCCAAAACCCCATGGACGCTTGACTGGACTGGACTGGACTGATCTCGACTTGGACAGATCCTCGGCTTGATCATGTAGACACTAACAGGCCTCGACAGACTGTTCTGGACTCGAAAATAAACGTTAGTCTTGTGATACAATTATCACCTTCACGACTCATATTACCCACCAGCTGTTCACCAAACAGGGGATAAACCCGGGAGGTACATGAAAGCAAACTTCTCGGTCCAGCGACCATCGAAAGCCGGGACGCGCTTTCTATTTTTCTTTGCAATCTTCTGAACCGGAAGCTCTCTGCAGCGAGGATGCAGGTGGTATCTCTGTTCACCACCGTTCAGTTGGGTAATAGCATACGAATGTAGAACATCGGCGACCCCGATAGTAAGACCCTCAAGGTCTCCTAAGTTCTGCAAAGCTATCAAGGTCCTCCAGGAAGGGGGATTCAGCTGACTAGGAGAGATCTCCAGCGCCTCCGACACCTTCGCCACCAGCGAAGGAACTCGATCTCTGAAGCCCGACTCGAAAAACCCTTCATACACCGGGACCTCATCAACCTCAAAGTCCGAAACTCTGTCTATAGGACCCAGAATCCTAATAACAACGTCATCGGAAAGATGATACTTCGCTCGCCAGTTCGCAACTTCGTCCACTCCTATCGACAAAAGTCGGCCCACCGGAGGAAACTCGCTTACCTCTTCGGATGAAGGAGCAAGGCCGACGACCTCGCGGCTAAAATTTTCAACCTCCGCGGTGAGGGCTAGCGAAGAACCGGAGGAGTCCATCGATTCTGAAGGACCGACACCTGATCTCTGTTTCTTTGACCTAATCCTACCACCTATGGAAGAAGAGTCTAGGGCAAGATCGGGTTTGGATCTCATCCTAGAGATCTAAGGGGAGAATCTAGAGGAAAGATATCGGGAGTAAAGGGAGAGTGAGAAGGAGATAATACCTGAAAATGGAGAATTGAGCTTGAGCGAATGAAGACCACGTAGAGAGAAAAGGAAAGTTGGAAAGCCGCTAGGCGGCAAGAAGCTGAAAGAAGGGTAGTAAACCCTAGGAAGATTCCCACGTGCCACAAGGAGGACGGCACGCGAGGGAGCGAATTCCAAGGTTTCATCATAACCGTTCCCTTTTTTCATAAACGCGGACCAAAAGACTCTGAGGAACCCCGAACTCCGTCAAGAATCTCCCGTTCGCCCCAGCATTAAGGTCTGCTCATATACCAGCTCCTCCTCAGGGAACATCAAAGCTCCAGGCTCCACAATCTCCAAGACATCATCAGAAGCCTAGAGCTCCCCGTCCTCGACGAGAATCAGCGGCCTAAACAGCACCAGACCCCGGTCTGATGTAAGGAAAACTGATCATCCCCCGGGTTCAGTATACGGTTCCGGCCTGAGTGGAACCCGGGATCGCGGGATTACTGGAGCGATGTCCTACCTAAGTGAAGCCTCCTAAGAATGAGCAACTCCGGTTGACTTGAGTGCACAGGTTATTCCCCGAGATTGATGACGAAATCGAGTAATAAGGGGCAAACTGTTTGGCAAAAATACTCAGGTATTGAATTCCTCCAGACACCGGTCTTTGGATCCCCTCTGGAAGGAACCCCGGTTCCCAGGATCCCCGCTGGAAGGAACTCCGGTTCCCCGCTATGGAATTTTCTGGGTTCGGTCTCAGGATCGCTCCCCTCCCTCCGGGAAATGGAAAACTTCCGTTAAGGAGAACCTTCCATATTTCTGGAAAACTTCCGATAAGGAGAACCTTCCATATTTCTGAATATGGAAGAGTTTAATCGACTAAGGCCCATCTTAGGAAGACTATATAAAGGGAATCTACCCTAAAGCAAGGGATCGGCTTCCTCAAGGCTTAGAGACTAGAACTAGATGGCTAGAATTAGGGTTCTTAGCCAATACTCTGTCATCTCGCTTGTTCTTGCTTGTTCTATCTAATAAAAGTCTCTTCAAGCCTGTCTGATTATTATTCTTACTAAATCCTTATGAAATACGTACAAACCTACTCGATACACCAGCTTATCCATCGTTCCGTAATACTCAAAAAGATCCTACACAAAAATCCCCTAACACTTGGTATTCTCGATGCACCTGGTTGATTATCAGCTGGGAGTCACTGAAGACATGGATGCTTTCTGCCCCCATCTGATGGGCGAGTGTTAGCCCTGCGATTAAGGCCTCGTACTCGCTCTCATTGTTGGTTTCTTTGAAGTTGCACCTCACGGCCCTTGAGGCGGTGTTACCTGTCGGCGAGGTCAGCACTATTCCTAGCTCCTCTGATGTTGTTGGATCCATCGACTGCAGGACCCATTCTCCCTCTTACTTTGTTTCGCTTCGGAGGTGCACTCCTTGCTCCAGAGCTGGGAACAAGGTAGGGGAGAATTTGGCCACAAAGTCTGCCAGGACCTGTGACTTTATAGTTGTGGCTGGTAAAAAAATCACGTAATTCTCCTAGTTCCACAGCCCATTTCGCTAGGCGTCCGGAGACTTCAGGCTTGTGAAGGACTGATAGACCATGAATTTGACCCATTTTCATCCATAGTTTATAGGTACTTTTACTAATAATTATTATATTATAGAGTTTATTTATTATATTTATAAGATCAGGAGTGATTTGGAGATAAGTGATCATTTTGGAGCATTTTGGAGATATTTGGAGCAAGCACCCGAGATGACCATCGAGCTCGACCATCGGTCGATATTGGAGAGGAATAATCGATCGATGTTCATATCTTGACATCGATCGACAGCGAAGCGCGCAGAAAGCCCGTTTGGTCACAGCCGACTTGAATCCCAAGTCTTCACCAATTTACACTGATTACCCCAGACGAGTTTTAACCTAATTATATAAGCTTTGCCACCATGTTAGAGGCAGAGTGTGCTTTTCTTGTTTTATTATTTTCACAACAAGGTTTTCTAGGATTTTGATAGATTGGAGAGAAGATCCAAAGTTATAATTTGTGATTGGAACTCCATTAATATCTATTTACTATTCTAATGAAGTTTTCTTACCTAACTGATGTTATGAATTTCTTAGCCATGTCTGAGTAGTTCCATCGTTAGATTTTAGGGTTTAAATAGGTTAGGAGGGAATAGCCCCACCTATAGATTGCTGAGTTGTAGTAATTATCATTAGGATTATTCATTAATGCCTATCTCTAGATTAGCTACCTAGAACTTGCCCTAGGATTGATAGATAAAAGCGAGAACTTCATTCTCATCCTGAAAACATTCTAGCCTAGTTAAGTTTCTTGCTATGAGTAAGGCGAGAGCTTATTTAGTGAGCTTAGTAAGCTATCATTCAACCTGCACATAAAGCTTTACTAGAGTGGAAACAGAAATTCCTATGGAAATAGGGCTAATTTCAACCAAAGTTCGCAGTACCAGAAACTCTACAGCAACAACTACAACAACAACATGAATTATGGAAGTTCCTACTACCAGAAGCCACCGCCGCCTACTCAAGAGAGCAAGATTGAAGAGATGCTTGATAGGGTTCTTGATACACAGCAGCGAATGACAGTGGACTTCGATGGGAAGATTGATTCTGTCTAGACCAACCTGAACACAAAGTTTGAGACTTTGAGCACTCATGTAAAGAAGCTGGAGATGCAGGTTGTGCATACAGGAGATGTTGTGAAGAGGCAGGAAGCCTCGACAAGAGGGGTAGGGGATGATGTGATGAAACACCACGTGAATGCGATCATTGAGGATGATATTTGGTAAGTGGTCAAGGAAGAGAATCTGCAAGAAGGAGATTTTGAAGTAGAAATTTTGATGAGTTTCAGCGGATCGCATTGGTGTGGATCGATGCCAGACTTCGAACATCGATCGACGTCGCCCAGTCCAAATCAATCAACAGGATCTCTAGAGCATCGACCGATGACACCAACGGAGTCGACCGCATCTTGCAATGCCGTGAGGATTCTGACTCACGAGGAGTTTGCAGCAAAACACCAAGAGAATACGTTCAAGTTCAGGTTGGATAAAGTCGTAGCTAAACTCCCTGCAGAACAAGCTATGTCAGCCGACTGCTGAGCTGATCGAGTCGTCATGCCACCACTTTTGGGTCTCTTTCCCGGAAGAGAAGGAGAAGGCTCCAACTTAACCACTGTCAAACGACGGCTGCCAGTAATCATCACCTCATCTCCAGATGCACTCCTACTACTGCACCCTTTCTTCGCAGACATCACCTTCGACGCTTCCTGGTAGGCTGCAAAAGGATCATTGGTAACGCCTCCCGACATGTCTCCTGAATAAAAATAATCGTTAGGCATTATGAGAGAAAAGAGAACATTGCAAGGAGACACTTACTCCAAAGGCTATTACGTCGCAACACCGTCTTGCTAACCAAGAAATTCACCTGATGACGATCCGCAGAAGCTGTCGCACCCAGAGAACAGCTTTCTCTCCTTTCGAAGGAGCGGGATGAGTTCCAGCTGCATAAAAAGAACACATAAGATCAAAAACGTGGTCGATCAACAAAAAGGATTAAATGACTCCTATCTATAAAATTATCATCGATGAGAGGATCCGGGGAACACCATAAAAGCATATCTGTCCTGCCATTTTTTTATTAAGAACCGGTCCTTTCCAGTCACTCTTTCGAAGCTCCTCCACAATCGGCAGTCTGCTGCGAGGGAGAATATGGAATCGCCCATCTCCTCCGTTAAGGGGAGCCAGGTGATACGCGAATAGGACCTCATTGATACCAAGGGATAGATACTCCAAATCTCCTAAGTTTTGGATATCTATGAGGATTATCCAAGCAGGGGGATTCAGTTGTGAAGGTGAGATCTCGAAAAGATTGCACAAACCAGCAATCAGAGCAGGAATCAGTCCCCTAAGGCCGGAGTCAGAGAAAGATTCATAGACGGCAATCTCCCCCGGAATGCAGCTGGAAGCGCGCTCTTCTAGGGTGGGGACTCGGAGGACAATGGAAGAAGGAAGTGAATACCTACTCTGCCAATCCGAAAGCTCATCCTCACCGATTGACGAGGGAGGACCCACTAATGGAGAAGCCGCGTAAACACAAGATAGAGGCAAGGGGGCCATCAGATCGCAATCAGATCCTTCACCCGCCTTCGACGAGCTTTCCGATTGGGAAACAGGAGATTCCATCCTTCTCTTCAACCTAGACCTGTCGGCCGTCGTAGGAATAGAAGAGGAGGATCGCTTAAAGATGATGCTGATGGTTCCTATCCAATGGGTCGCGACAATAAGAAAGCTAAACACGAGGAAACCTAACGAGAGGTCTGATCTATCTAACTAAAGCACGAAGAACTAGAAGAGAGGTAAAAGAAAAAGTTACCTGAGTTCAAGATGCCGACAACGAAAGAGAAAGAAATAAGAAGGGAAAGAAGAAAGCAAAAGCCTATAAAGAAGAAACCGTTGGGAAAATTCCCGAAGAAGCTGCGAGCCTATTAACTTTCAGATTTTGGGGGAGATTCAAAATTCAAAATCTTTCCTTCATTGACAAAGTTGCGGTCTCAGTCAATCTCCTACATTTAAGGAAATAAGATCTTCAGAATCAGGCAAGAATCAGCGTGAGTGATTCCGGACGCCAGAAATGGTAGCCTCAGGCGATCCCGAACTCCATCTGGAACCTCCCCGTTCACGCCAACATTAACGCCTGCTTCTATGTCAGTTCCTCTTCAGAAAACATCAGAGCTCCAGGCTCCACCGTCTACGAGACGCCATCAGAAGTTGTGGCTTCCAATCTTCAACAGCGCCAGACCCCGGTCTGGAGTAAGGGGATCGGTTCTCCCCCGGGTTCAGAATGTGGTTCCCGCCTAAGTGGAACCTGGGATCGCAGGATTACTGGAGCGATGTCCTGCCTAAGGGGAGCCTGCTGAGAATGAGCAAATTCGGTTGACTTGAGTGCACTGGTTATTCCCCGAGTTTGATGACGAAATCGAGCAATAAGGAGCAAACTGTTGGGGAAAAATACTCAGGTATTGAATTCCTCCAGCCCCAGGCAGGACACCGGCCTCTGGATCCTCGCTGGAAGGAACCCCGGTTCCCAGGATCCCCGCTGGAAGGAACCCTGGTTCCCCGCTAAGGAGTTTTACGGGTCCAGTCCCAGGATCGCCCACTTCTCCTGGGAAATGGAAACTTCCGATAAGGAGAACCGTCCATATTTCCGAATATGGAAGAGTTTAACCTACCCCAACCGACTAAGGCCCGCCTTAGGAAGACTATATAAAGGGAATCTAAACTCTGAAGCAAGGGATCGACACTTCAAGACTTACAGATTAGAGTTAGACAGCTAGAACAGGGGTTTATACACCAATCGTTGTAGGTCCGACTTGTTTACTCAATAAAACATCTCTTCAAGTCTATTTCTCTCAAACTGATACGAATACAGCACAAATACCAGCCTTGTCCATCGTTCTGTGGTACTCACAAAGATCCTACACAAAAAACCCCTAACAATAGTAACATCGTTAAATATGGTCCACCCGTTCAAGCTTGTCTTGGTGATTCTGCTATGAAAGATCACTGTTAGGTAACTACCCATGACCTTTTATCCTACAATGAAGAAACCAGCCAGCATATCCTAGTTATCCTTGCGACTCATTTTGACTCGAAAAAACATTTGAAACAAGTCCCATTCTAGCATCGTATAACCATGCTCTAATACCACCTTTGTGACACCCCCGATCGTAGATGACCGGAAATGACACGGTCGATGTTCCTCGATGGTCGATCCGAGGTTCTCAGAATACTTCCGATCACCTTAGACCAACAACCAATGAACACCAACGCTCCTATCGAATATCAATCTAGGCTTTTTGATATACCTTGGATTAGACCCGTTTTCATCCATGGTATATAAGTGTTTTACTATATATATATATATATCTATGTTTTCTACTCTTATAGGTATATTTTCAGGTTCAGGTGCATTTCGGAGTAAAGCTATGACTTTGGAGCATTTTGGAGCTTAAAGGACATTTCACCCGAGCTGACCATGTAGAGGTCGACGAGAGGAAGAACAATCGATCGATGCGCATCCAGTGCTATCGATCGACACCGGGAGATGCCTCGACAGATGAAGATTAATATCGATCGCTGTACACAAGTACCATCGATCGATGTCGAGACATCAGACACGCGACATTTTGGATCCAGCGGACTTAAAACCCAAAGGCAAGCCAAATTACAAAAATGCCCTGACGAGTTTTAACCTAGTATATTATGTACTGCCTAAGTGTTTTGACGGCAGAAGAGCCTTTTTAGTTACAGTTTTATTTTGAGAGAGAAGAGAGAGTTTTGGAGAGAATATCGCTTGTGATTGAAACTCCTTGTTTTCATTTCTTTTCATCTATTCTAAGAATTCCTATTTCTTCATTGTTATGAATTGCTTTGCTATGTCTGAGTAGTTCAATTATTAGATCCAGGGTTCAGATAGGTTTGTGGGATTAGCCCCAAACTATAGATCTGCCTTGTTGTGATATTCATGATAGATTTGTATTCATTGCTTGTTTTAGCCTTGCTAACTAGAACTTGATCATAGGATTGCATACTCAAGCACATTTGTTATCCCATCCTGACATCTATCTATCATATTAGGACTGCTAGAGAGGGCTAACCGCCAATTTAGTATCTTAATAGGGCATATCATACTCGCGCATAGGCCTGGCTAGAACCCGTCGATCGATGTCCTCAACTGACTATCGGTCGACGTAGGAAAGGTGTATCGGACGATGTCCCAATAGGACCATCGATCGACACTCTCTCGTTGTCAACATACTAACCGTTGAGACACGAGATCTAGCCTGTTAACCAGTGAAACATGCGACAGCTGATCACTGAGTTAAGCGATTGAGCTCTAACATATCATGCATGCAACAAATAGGCATCTATAGATATTATAATCTCCAACACCTGAATAGTGGCCCTGCATCTAATATAATTTCCAACCAAGTTACATTTACTATTTACTTCGCTTGTTACTATTGCTATTTCATTTAAACATTTACAACTCTTAGAATTAATAAACACTAGATTTAATTGTTCCCTAGCTCCTTGTGGATTCGATCCCTAAGTACTACACCTGAACCTCTTTTGATGAGAGTAACACTCTTTAGGGTAATTTGAGTAGCATCAAATTTGGCGCCATTGCCGGGGAGCTTTAATCGCCATTAGATTTAGTTTTATTGATTCTTATTCTTTTCTCTACCCCCTTTCTAACATAATTTTTTTCTTGTCTTTTCAGGTGCATGCCCAGCGGTACCAGAAGCAACAAGGAGAAAGACTTGCTGTTCTCAGACGATCCTGCTCACTTGGAACGCACCATCCGTAGAGGTCAACGTTCCACATCGCTCGACGCAACAACTTCGATACCGTGTCATCAAAAATGGTAAACATTATTATTCTAACACAGGACGAGAACGGAAACCTGTATGACCAGAACGGTCATCTGCGTTATGCAATAGGTCAGAAAATAGATGCTCAAGGGACTGTAATCCCTGATGCTGATGCTAAAGGAGCTGCTCAACCTGTAGATGAGGACGCTCGATCGAAACCACTGGCCGACTACAATCGCCCAGATGAGTACTATTCCAACAGATCAGCTATTCGACTTCCGGAGATCCAGAAGCAGAATTTCGAGCTGAAGCCTCAATACTACACTCTCGTGTCACAGATACCCTACTCTGGGTTACCGCACGAGCATCCTATAGACCATCTGGAACGGTTCGAGGATCTAATCGCTGCTATTCGGATGGAAGGAGTCCCCGAAGATTACCTGCTGTGCAAGCTCTTCAGATACACGCTAAATGGAGAAGCGATGCACTGGCTTAGGCAGCAACCCACAAAATCCTTAACATTCTGGGGCGACATCAATAATGCTTTCTTACGAAACTTCTTCGATGAGGCGCGCGCTGAAGAACTTCAGAACAAAATTTCCACATTCTCGCAGGAGGCTGGAGAGTCCTTCAAAGATGTGTGGATTAGATTTAGGTTCTTCCAGCGAGACTGTCCACACCACGGATTTAACGAAGTGCAGCTGCTAAGCACTTTCCTCTGAGGTCTCGCCTTACAGTATCAAATGGCTCTTGATACGCGAGTGAAGGAAACCTCGCTAACAGCAGCAGCACCAAAAACACTGACTCTGAACGGAAGAAATCTGTAGCCTCTATCGGGAAGGAACAGATGGACGAAGTAAGAGCTAAGTTAGATGTGGTGCACAAGCTTCTTAGGAAGCAAGTCTGTTCAGCTGAAGGAGAAGTAGCAGATACGGAAGGAGAAGAAAATGTGAACTACATCGGAGGTACTAGATTCCAGAAATTTGGAAACCAGGGCGGAAACAAAAACTTCTTTGGAAATGGTCAAAGAAGTAACCAGAGTTCACAATTTCAAAAACCCTTCAACAACAGCAAAAGCTACTCGAACTCTTACTACCAGAATCCACCACCCCAGACTCAGGAAAGCAAGATCGAAGAAATGCTTGATCGAGTACTGTTGGGACAACAACAAATCACCGTGGATTTCAACGGTAAAATAGACTCCGTCTACAATAATCTGAACACCAAAATCGAGACCTTAGGGACTCAGGTGAGAAAACTTGAAACACAAGTAATTCAGACTGGCGAGACTATAAAGAGGCAAGAAGCTTTCGCTAGAGAGGCAGGAGCTGATAAAGGAAAACATCACGTAAATGCCATCATAGATGATGATTTCTGGCAAGTGGTGAGACATGAAAAGCTTGAGGAAGGAGACTTCGAAATCGAAAGCTCCATTAGTCTCGACGGATCCCAATGGTGTCGACCGATATCGATGAACTCGCATCGATCGACAGACCATGACGAAGATCGATGGACGGATTACTCCAGTCATCGATCGACATCGTCCGCTGAATCGACTGAATGCAATGCGGTTCGCAGCTAAGCATCCTCACCCACCCTCCCCTTTCTATGATAAAATCAATCGATCGGTTGAGCCAACCATCGATCGACAGAGTGAGTCCGACGTCGATCGTCACACCCCACCTCCCATCAATCGACATGCACCTTTGACATACCGAGTGCGGTTACCCTCAATCGATAATGATTATATCAACTCACTCAGACCACCATCTAAACCATTAGCTAACCCACCCGAACCAAAACCCAACCCTTTAAATAGTTCACCAGAACCAGTTCAAGAAAATCAGGAAACTGAAGGGAGAAGGTTAAGGAAAAGAAAGGAGAAAAATTCTAAGAACCTTAAGAGGGAAGCTAACGATAAGGAGATGGATGGTTTCACTAAAAGTGTCCTCAGAATCCCAATCGAAAAAGCTTTTGATGAAGCTTACTTCACACACTGGTTGTGGATGTTCTTCAGAGAAACAAAGGTAACTAAGGAGGACATTAGGAGAATGTTTCATCAAGTCAGACAGAAGATGAGATAATGGATCACATTGACGAAGAAGAGTGATCATGGGAAGTTTGCAATACCATGCGTAGTCAAGGGTGTTGAATTTCCCCATTCAATGTGTGACACATGAGCATCAGTTAGTATCCTCCCTAGGATCATGGCAGACCAGCTTGGTTTGACCATCGAACCTTCCACAGAATCCTTCACCTTCGTGGATCTTTCAGAAAAACGATCAGGAGGTACAGATTGGTAATGCCCTTGTCCCGGTAGATTTTCATGTCCTAGACATCGAGCTTACCTGGAACTCTTCACTTCTGCTTGGAAGATCTTTCCTAGCTACAGTAGGAGCTGTATGTGACATGAACAAAAACAAATTGTGTCTGACGCTTCAACATCCACTACGACCCTATCCAACCTAAGAGAAAGGTTATTAATTATGTGGATTACGGGAAAGAACTTGGCTTCATTGGCGCATGCCATTGTGGAGCAGAGTACGAATCGGAGTACGAAACAGAGTACTCGGAACCGATCGACACCCCCACTTTTCCATCGATCGATTCCAATGAGTCAACAGTGACCGATGACTGCAACAACACGTCGTTCGACGTAAAGCAGCCGGTTGACCATTTCGCTCCACCTAATCATTGTTACCCACACTTTGCCTTCCAACCTCCAACCAAGAGAGGACGTCATGATTATTCCATAGGCAGTTGGGCAGACAGTGGTTTCCATGAAAGTTTTGCAGTTGACACTGTAATTAATTCACCTAACGAGGAACATACAGAGGAATACGATGAGGATTATTGGAAAGAACGTGCAATAGAAATGTCTTTGCAGGATGTAAGATTTGAAACACATAAGTTCACCAACACGTTTCCAACATCGTTCGACGAAGTGCACTCCACATCGGTCGATACCCATCCTCGTCCAGAAAAACAACCGCTCACATCGATCGACACTCATACATGAACATCGATCGATATTCGCGCCGCAGCAAAAATTCAGGAGCAGGAGAATATTCGCTCTCCAACTAGGTTTATAGATACCTATATTAAATGTTTTGCACCCCCGAAACCACCTCCACACACAAGAGCAGACATACAAGCAAAAAAGATGAACACTCTTCCATCTACATCAACAGGAAAATCCATGAAGAGCAATCATCTCAAGAACACAATTTCTGCAGAAATTACTCTGCCATCGATCGATGTATATGTATCTTCATCGATCGATACTACTCTAAACCCTAATCTTTCTATTTATAAATTGAATAATAATGCAAACATTGATTATGGTTTTCTCACACCTGATGAATTTGGTATTTTCAGGGACCCAGATGGCAACGCACATGCAATAGATGGAAGGATCTTACAAGTGTCCAGAGAGGACATAGCAGATATCCTTCAAGTGGCCAATGGACCTGACAACCTATTCTCACAGCAACGTGGCACTCCAGACGTCATTCAAACAGATCCTAACAACAACGTAGGAGTCGCCACAACAGAAATCAATCTAGATCTATCACGCCAACCAAAAGGGCAAGCATCGATCGACGGGACAACTGAGACATCAATCGATATGGTAACACCAACGTCGATCGATAAGGATGACCCGACGTCGATCGACAGACGGTATGAATTTGGAAACCGCGCTTATGAAATGTACGGAGCCAGAAAGTTCACTTGGGCACGAAGGGACGAGTATGGAGTCTACAGAGATGAGTGTGGACACGCACGAGGCGTAGCTGGTGAGATGATACCTGTCACAAAGGACGACATCAGGAAATTACTGGAAAGAGCATCTCTTTTTGAAGAGAGCCATATCTGTCTTCCAGAACATGCCACTTCCTTCACACTCACAAGACTGGTACTAGAACTCTACACCAAAGATGAAATCAACGAGATGGTGACTGGTATTTGTGGAGCTCAGGAAAAACTCGGAGAGGAGCTCAAATCATTGGTAGAAGATACACATCAACCTTTGGATAGAGGCTACAATGAGCTTTTCAGAAGTATAGTGGAAATGAGGACAAAAATTGAGAGTTTACGTCAGCAACTTGAGAAGAAAGCCACGACCTCAGCATCGATCGACGCACCACAAGCACCATCGATCGGCGTCAGTCTTCCTACAGCCAAAATCCCTGCAGAACCGCGATGTTCAGAGAACACAAGGATGAATGGGAAATCTCATACATCGACACGAGGATAAACGACGTGTACTACCCTCTCAACAACAACGTGGACTGGCTAAACACTAAAATCGAGCTACTACAGCAAGATCTGGACACCATTCGCAAGAAGGACCAACAACCAGCCACATCGATCGACGTGTGTACCATCACATCGCTCGACGCTAAGGTCTCAGCCATGAATGAGAGGCTGAGGACTTACGAGGACATGCATGACCGCTTCGTATCACCAGTCATGCTATATTTAAACAAATTGTCTAGTCAAATACTTCATGCCCAAAGGGACATTGATAACATTACTAATCAAAATTTTTTGCAGGCAAAATCAGCATCGATCGACAGGCTACGAGGACCTTGGATCGATGGCAAGAATCCTGTGGAGTTACTTCCTTACACAGTAGCAGAGGTTGACAAGATCACATCCAAGAGCTACACTGCAATAGACACCATGGAGGAACGACTTGACAAACGCTGCGATGACATCTACTTTCCATTCGACAACAAAATCAGTGGACTAGACAGCCACGCAGAATGGCTACAGAAAGAAGTCAAATCCATTCAGAGGCAACTCGCAGCTCAGCACCAGATATCAGCATCGATCGACAGGACGCGAGCGAAATCGCTCGATGGTAAGTCGCCGAGATCGACGGACGAACACATGATCGCATCGATCGACGCCGAGTCTACACCAGCCGACGAGCAGCTGATACACAAGACGATAGAGTCAATGCACAAGGAACTGACAAAACTTTCAGCATACGCCTATGACAATATAGGTTGGCACCAGGTCAGCATTGACAACGTTCAAGATAGGCTACAGAACATCTCCAATGTACTTGAGAAGATGGATGACAAATGGACAAGAATTGATGAGGCCACAAGAAGTTTCATTGCATCTTGGTCCAGAATGTGCAGAGATGACGTGGATGCTTGTTTTCCAACAAGCAGCTACTTCTCCACCAAATAGCCAATCACTACCACAGTCAAGCTAAATGACTATAACCAAGCGCTGAGTGGGAGGCAACCCACTATTAGGTATTTTATTTTGGTTTTATTAGCTAGTATTTATTTACTTTCATTTTATTTCTTTCAGATTTAGGAGACCCAAATAGGAGGACCTGAATATCGACAGCCGACGAGACGTCGACATCGCTCGACATAAACAACCACACGACGATCGATGTAACATTTACCCATCGATCGATATCTAATCCGGTCAGATGTATCTTCCTTACTTGTTACATTTCGTACATCATGAACTATTCCATCATAACTCCGGCTGAGTTACAATGGGACAGTGTAATTTAAGTCTGGGGGGAGATTTACTGATATAATTTATTTTATTTTTATATAAAAGGAATTTTAATAAATTATGCTTAGCTATTGAAAATAAGGACTATAATCTTATATTGATTTAAACTTGAATATCTAACCAATCTTTAGCACCATTTTAGATTTACCGATTGCAAATAGCACTATAGATGCTAAAGCAGATCAACCTATCAACTACACACTTGCCTTGACCGTATGAAGTAACTAAAGCTGGTTTCCAACACTAAACCTGACATAACCGCTTGTCTTGGGGCTTGGTATACATGGGATCGGATTCTTTAGACAAGTCTGGAAGGTAACGCCTTGTGTAGATTATTTATCACATTTTCTCTCTCTAAATTTCGACCCTAGAATAGCTAGTGAGTTAAAAAAAAAGATCTATTTTTTACTTAGGATGAGTCTGAACAGGACTTGGTGGCTAAAACTATTAAGGCTTGATTCATAAAGACTCCAATAAAAGAGTTCGAAATGGGACTTGGAGGCGGCAATCTTCAAGGCTCGCTTTCGCAAAGAACTCTTGGATATAGGTCAAAAAGAAGTGAATAGAGCTTGGTGGCAACCACCATTAAGTTTTGATTCATGGAAGTCTGTCCAATCTTGGTCACTGATCCTGCAATGGAAGCAGACTTTGACTCAAGAGAGAAAATTAGAGAGAGAGAAACTAAGAACTAACTTTTACCTGCAGCTCCAGATACTTGTCTGAAATCCTTGCATCCTATGATCGATGCTCCCAAGGTAAAGCATTCACTTTATATTTATGCTAAGAAATGAAATTAGTAGAGGGGATGTCAGATGTGAATTGATGAGTTGTGTTATGTTAGAGATGGTTGCTAAGCTAGGATATTGCATAGTGTGCTTCTGTGATTAGGACTTTTTAAATGTGGTTGCAAAATTGTTGAGGAAAAGATTTCTATGCTTTAAAATCTTAAGTCCCTAATATTTTCAAACCTCTTTCAGAGAGACTGCATGTATGTTTTGCTTGAGGACAAGCAAAAGGGTAAGTCTGGGGGAGTTGATATACCTTGGATTTGACCCGTTTTCATCCATGGTATATAAGTGTTTTACTATATATATATCTATGTTTTCTACTCTTCTAGGTATGTTTTCAGGTTCAGGTGCATTTCGGAGTAAAGCTATGACTTTGGTGCATTTTGGAGCTTAAAGGACATTTCACCCGAGCTGACCATGTAGAGTCGACGAGAGGAAGAACAATCGATCGATGCGCGTCCTGTGCTATCGATCGACACCAGGAGATGCCTCGACAGATGAACATTAATATCGATCGATGTACACAAGTACCATCGATCGATGTCGAGACATCAGACATGCGACATTTTGGATTTAGCGGACTTAAAACCAAAGGCCAAGCCAAATTACGAAAATGCTCTGACGAGTTTTTAACCTAGTAGATTATATACTGCCTAAGTGTTTTGACGACAGAAGAGCCTTTTAGTTACAGTTTTATTTTGAGAGAGAAGAGAGAGTTTTGGAGAGAAGATCACTTGTGA
This sequence comes from Brassica rapa, assembly GCF_000309985.2. Classification (NCBI taxonomy): domain Eukaryota; kingdom Viridiplantae; phylum Streptophyta; class Magnoliopsida; order Brassicales; family Brassicaceae; genus Brassica; species Brassica rapa. The sequence continues at coordinate 21,771,091 of NC_024803.2, forward strand.
TTGAAACTCCTTGTTTTCATTTCTTTTCATCTATTCTATGAATTTCCATTTCTTCATTGTTATGAATTGCTTTGCTATGTCTGAGTAGTTTAATTATTAGATCCAGGGTTCAGATAGGTTTGTGGGATTAGCCCCAAACTATAGATCTGCCTTGTTGTGATATTCATGATAGATTTGTTTTCATTGCTTGTTTTAGCCTTGCTAACTAGAACTTGATCATAGGATTGCATACTCAAGCAGCCTTGTTATCTCATCCTGACATCTATCTATCATATTAGGACTGCTAGAGAGGGCTAACCGCCAATTTAATATCTTAATAGGGCATATCATACTCGCGCATAGGCCTGGCTAGAACCCGTCGATCGATGTCTTCAACTGACTATCGGTCGATGTAGGTAAAGAGGTGTATTGGTCGATGTCCCAATAGGACCATCGATCGACACTCTCTCGTTGTCAACATACTAACCGTTGAGACACGAGATCTAGCCTGTTAACCAGTGAAACATGCGACAGCTGATCACTGAGTTAAGCAATTGAGCTCTAACATATCATGCATGCAACAAATAGGCATCTATAGATATTATAATCTCCAACACCTGAATAGTGGTCCTGCATCTAATATCATTTCCAACCAAGTTACATTTACTATTTACTTCGCTTGTTACTATTGCTATTTCATTTAAACATTTACAACTATTAGAATTAATAAACACTAGATTTAATTGTTCCTTAGCTCCTTGTGGATTCTATCCCTAAGTACTACATCTGAACCTCTTGTGATGAGAGTAACACTCCTTAGGATAATTTGAGTGGTATTACTTTTCAACCCGAAAATAATATATGATAGTTAGTTCGACCGGACAAGGACTAATATCATATGGAACCTGTACTTTAAAAATGTTATTTATATATTATTTAAAAGCATCTTACAAAATTTGTTATAAATTAACCTCGAGGTTTTCGGTCAACAAATCTTATACATAAGATATATCAAAATGACTTTGCAAGGATAATAAAACTACCGCTGGCTAAATATGTTCCTTCCCATGCAAGAGTAAGGTCTCCCGCCTATTGGTTACCTGCATCACAAATGAGTCATGAGTAACTAGTTTACTCAGTGAGCCTAGTCCCACACCCCAACTATATTAGTAATATCTCGAGCAATCAACTCCATTTGTATGCAGTACAAATATATTCCATAACTAATAAGGAGGCATATATAAGGCCTATCATTTCATCGATGTGAATCTTATCTTAAACATCATCTCCACGACACCCGCCATTCACTCATACGTATAATATTTATATATAGACTAAACCCGGAAAACCACCAAGGCTAACCGAGCCTAGAGGGGAAATAAATATAACCATCATCTCCATTAGATATTCCAAGTTTGAACATCTAATGATGCATGCAGTTACACGCTGATACATCCTATATTCGGACAAGGATCACTCAACAGGATTTTGGATATGAACTAGCCAAAGTTGGGAGATCAGATGGTTTGATAGGCGGCACACAAGGTTGCGGAAAGACCTTATTATACTACCGGCTTCGATTGTGGTTTGGAATGTTACGTCAAGACCAACAAGGGAAGATATGTTTACTTGGAGAATCACTCGACAAGAAACAAGACTGTTCTAAACGAAGAACAAAGAGATAAACTCATAAACTTTGAAAGAAAATCGATTTTTTTTATAATGAAGAAAAGTTTACATATTTATAGTACTTGTGGTAAATGAAATACCTTAATAAAAAATTTAGAAAATAACAAAATTGACTGAGAATGTGGAAGATCAGTCAAGACACTCTTCAGCTTCAGATCTGGTCGATGTGACTCTTCGGCTGATGTCTAGATTCATTCGATCAAGTTGAAGTCGCTGCGGTAAGGAGCTGGACGAACGCGGGACGGTCTGTCCACGGTCGTTGGACTAGGCCAGTCTCGAATGGCCTTGATCTTTTCCTCCTCCACTCCGAGTCCATCTGCACCTACAACAAAGCCTAAGAAGACCACGTCATCTGTAAAGAACACTTACCAAGATTAGCAAACAAATGTTCTCTTCTAAGAACTTCAATAATAGATTTCAAATGCAATTTATGATCATCAAGATTCTTGTAAATGAGAATGTCATCAAAGTAGACAACAACAAAATGACCAATAAAGGACCGCAAGATATGATTCATCAAACGCATGAATGTACTAGGTGCTTTGGTAAGGCCAAATGGCATGACAAGCCATTCATACAATCCTAGTTTAGTTTTGAATGCAGTTTTCCATTCATCACCTTCCTCCATGCGAATTTGGTGATAACCACTTTTCAAATCAATTTTAGAAAACACAGAGGAACCGTGCAACTCATCCAGCATGTCATCAAGCCTAGGGATTGGATGCCTATACTTTACCGTTATGTTGTTGATGGCTCGGCAGTCCACGCACATGCGCCAAGAACCGTCCTTTTTGGGCACAAGTAGAACAGGAACGACACAAGGGCTGAGGCTCTCCCTGATGTATCCCTTCTCGGACTGGTGGCAATCCCTTAGGATTCTCATCTGGAAACAAATCAGAGTATTCCTGCAACAGATCTGTAAGATCACTCGGAATTTCTGGTGCAATGTTAGAGGAGGAAGCCATTAGAGTTTCTTTATAAACGAGCAAAAGAAACGGCTGTTCTGAGCATAAGGATTTCTTTACCTGGCTTCCCTTGATAAAGAAGTTAGAGTTCCTAGGAGATACCTCAGGTCCGAATGGCTTTGTGATAGACCATATATTTTACCCATTTTTAATCATGGTCTATAAGTGTTTTAAAGTGTTTTAAGATACAGTTATTATGTTTTAGAGTCTATTTAGAGTATTTACAGGTTCAGGGACGTTCAGGAGAAATATGGTGATTTTGGATTTTTTTTAGCCTTTGGAGGTGCAGAGTTGCACAGACGCGTCAGATGTTTAGCTATGGATGGAGACCTTCCGACCGTTAGATTGAGCCCATATTTGACACAAGATAGAGATTTGAGTTAGCTTTCCAATGCCACCGCTCTCAGGTCAATCAGCATCCTTTAACAGATGTTATGCCCGTTTTACTGAAGAGTGGTCAGTCTGCCTCACGAGAGGAAGCTGCCGAGAAAAAGAAGCCACGTCGATCGATGCAGCACTCTGCACGTCGATCGATGGAGATCCCAGATCGTGGGCCTTGTATATTTTATGACTGCGTGAAGCCCAGAAGCCACAAATTACCAGAATGCCCTTGGACGACCAGAAACCCTATTTATGTTATTTCTAAGCCATTGTTGACGGCTACGCTTTCTACACGCTTTCATTTTCATTGTTTCTCTTAGAGGAGAGAAGGGAGGAACTCTTATCAGAGTCCTCCTGGAACTCCATTGGTTTTCTTATCTATTCTATTTCAGTTTTATATCTATTCATCTATGATTTCTGTTTTCATGTCTGATTAGATCCACCTGTTAGAATCATGGTTCAGATAGGTTTGTGGGATTAGCCCCAAACTATAGATCTGCCTTGTTGTGATATTCATGATAGATCTATACTTATTGCTTGTTCTAGAGTAATTAACTAGAATATTGATCATAGGATTGGATACACAAGCATCCTTTTTATCCCATCCTGACATCTATCTATCATATTAGGATTGCTAGAGAGGGCTAACCGCCAATTTAGCATCCTAATATGGCAAATCATCTCGCGCATAGGCCTGGCTAGAACCCGTCGATCGATGTCCTCAACTGACTATCGGTCAACGTAGGTAAAGGTGTATCGGTCGACGTCCCAATAGGACCATCGATCGACACTCTTTCGTTGTCAACATACTAACCGTTGAGACACGAGACCTAGCGAGTTAACCAGTGAAACATGCGACAGCTGATCACTGAGTTAAGCGGTTGAGCTCTAACATATCATGCATGCAACAAATAGGTACCTATAGGAATTATAATCTCCACCACCTGAATAGAAACCCTAGATCTAGCAACCATCCTTCCATCAAACAACCCTTGCCAAGCTGAACAATTGACTTGTTCAACTTGCTTACTGCTTTATAATCTATTAGCCTAGTTTATTATAAATTGTTTAGATCTAATTGGTTCCCTAGTTCCTTGTGGATTCGATCCCTAAGTACTATAACTCGACCTCTTTTGATGAGAGTAATACTTTTTAGGGTAATTTGAGTGATATCAAATTTGGCGCCGTTGCCGAGGAGCTTTGATCGCCATTAGATCTTGTTTAGTTAGATTTAGTCTAGGTTTTGTTACTGTTCAAAAAACTCATAAAATTTTTTCTTCTATTTCAGGTACATAACTCTTAGTACCAGAAAACAATGAAGAGAGGATTTCTACAAGGAAGGAGCCTGCTGGTTTATGCACGATCCGTAAGTCAACGAGGGATGTATCGATCGACACCCTCCAAGCAGCATCGATTGATAGCATGAGCCAAGCGTCGAATGACACTATTCATCATGTGTCGGAAAACACTATTCGTCGCGGTACTATTCATCCAGGTACTGCTCATCATAATACTATTCATCCTAGTACTGTTTATCGCGATACTATTCATCGCGTCACTATACATATCCCGTCGATCGAAACTGTTCATCCCGTATCGGTCAACACTATTCATCTTCCGTCGATCGACACTGTTCATATTCTGTCGCTCGACACTGTTCACCCGAACACTGTTCATCGTGATACTGTTCATCGAAACACTATTCATCGCGGCACTGTTCCTCCAATGACGAACACCACTTACGGAGAGATAGAGAAGGTCGAAGCGCTCATACTTAAGATCGACAAGAAAGGTATTTTGCGAGACGAAGAAGGTCGCCCTTGTAGCCCCACAGGACAGTTGATTAATGCAGAGGGTAGTGTAATCCCTGACGTAATTGTTGTGGCTGAGACGAATACCTTTAATCTGACAAGTCAATGGTATGATTGGGGAAGTGAGGATCCATTTTACGGTCTTCCTCATGAGGATCCCAAAGATCTTATCAAGAGACTTGAGGAGTTAGCCTCAGCAAACAAGCACGATGTAATATCTGCAGACCACATTATCTGCAAGATCTTCCCCTATTGTTTATCTAGAGATGATTTTAGTTGGTTCAGTAAGCTGCAACCAAGATCTCTAACCTGCTGGGAAGACATCAAAGAAGCCTTCATAGGCAAATTTTTCAGCGAGGCTGTAGCAACTTGAAGTAAAAGGCTTGATTACATGATTAAAGAACGGGAGAAAGGAATAATGATTAGTATGAGTCAGATTCTTGACTTAATCTACAGCGAGGAGAATGGAGATATTGAAACACCGACAACTCATGTCAAGCAGCCAGACATTCAGGTTCACCATGCAGATGATAGTAAGCAGAAGGACGAACTGAACAGAGAAAAGCTGATCAACCATGATACAGTTGAGGATGATGAATATCATGTATCAAGAGAGCAGAGCAAAGTAGAAGAAGCTGATACAAAAGATCCAACTTCAGCATCGATCGACAATAGTAACTCAGAAACAATCGATATCCGCACATCAGAAACGATCGATACAGATATTTGTCATCGATCGATACCTTCTACAATCCCTGATGCTACCACTGTGTATGTTAGGACTGGACGACCAAAGGCAATTAGAGACTATAACAGTCCTGAGGATGCCTATGCTAACAGGTCTGCATTGCGTCGTTCAGCACTTCAGAATATTGTCCTTGAGCTGCACCCTGCATATATCTCTCTTGTGGGTCAGCATTCTTTCCATGGTTTTCCTCATGAAGATCCCACTAGCCACCTAGAGACATTTATAGATCTGGCATCGACCATCAAATGCAATGGAGTCTTTGAAGACTACTATTTATGCAAATTATTCTCATACTCTCTTGCTGGAGAAGCAGCATATTGGTTCAGGAAGTTGCCACTAGGATCTTTCACTACCTGGAATGAGATCAGATACGCCTTCCTCAACAAATTTCTCTATGATGCTGCAGCAAATCTAGAGATTGAGATAAGGTCTATGCTGAAATATATGGTGGAGGATGATGAGCAACATGAGTCTGGAAAGCTGAGCACAGTAGAAGTAGCTGATATTACTGACACGAGCTCATCATCGATCGACACCCTTACCATAACATCGATCATCACCCCCACCTCATCGTCGATCGACCCCAGTACCTCAAAAATGATCGACACAGACTTTTGCCATCGATCGATTCCACTTGAAATCCCTGAAAGATCGAGTTGTCCTCAGGACATTGCAAACTCGACACAAGAGAGCATCAATGAATCAAGCTGTGATCTTACCTCAGATGTCGACAAAGTCACTCTGAAAGACTTTCTGGAGTTGGAAGAATGGCTTCGGCAGAAGCTTGATGATCAGCCCGCTTCGGGAAAAGGTCTGGAAAATTCCTTAAAGGCTAACGACATCGACCGATATAAACCTGATGAGATCAATCGACACCCACCCCACGACATCGATCTACAGTCGCCGTCTAACATCGATCAACATACACCCGACTGTATCGCTTGATACCCACCCGATTGCATCGATCGACACCCATGTTTGGATGAACTATCAGGATACATGATTGAACCAGAACTGGTTGGAAGAAAAGAACACATGTCTGGAGCCTCACACCTTGCTGTCCCCGAAAATCTAAGACCACCTCTATGCGAAGAAGAAGCTGTTGGGATTTGCAAAAGAGTGAAGAGGATACATGATCATGTGAAGTTTGTTGTTCCATATGAAGTGTTTGAAGCTGAATCTCCTATCCCACCAGATAAAAGTATGGAGTTAAGTTCCTATGGTGGAGTATTTGATGATAATAAGTACGTAGAAGCTTCTCAAAGAGGGCTGCGATTTAGAGATGAAGTAGATAACTGCCCAGCAGAAGTACCATCGAGCGACATCAACAGAAAAAAATCGATTGACACTATCATTTCATCATCGATCGATACCGGTCAGATACCATCGATCGACACCCTTCGCGAATCAGAGCATAAAGAGTTTGAAGTGTGTCAGAATCATTTTGATGGAGGCACCACCATGCGACCAGACAAGTCTGGGGGGGGGGGAAAGAAGAGGCGGAATTGGAAGAAGAGGAAAAGGATCAAGGGAGATCCTCAGTTATCATTGATTCCCCACTTCTCAGATGGTGTCAGAAAACCTAGGGTGCACAGCAGATGCTTCTCACAGCCTTTTGCAAAGCTCAAAGCACTCCTTATTGCTGAAATGATAGACAAAGGAGAAGGGTATATGGAGGAGGCTTTCACACAAAAATGATAAAGTTTCAAAGAGTAGACATTGAGACTTGGTTTGGAGCAAGTTCTCATTCTTATGCGGACTTAATCAGATCTCCAGCAGTCAAGCTAATGACTAAAAATAAGCGCTGAGTGGGAGGCAACCCACTGTTAGGTAATTTTAAATATGGTTTATCTTTCATTTATTACTGATTCTTGGTTTTCTAAAGATTTCAGGTAAAAAAAATAAAATAAACAGTAACGACGGTATTGTAACAGAGACACTGTAGCAGCAACATCGAGCGACACTGTAAAAGGACAAGATCCGAGGAAGACGAGATTGCAGGAGAATCGATGATGGCTAGGTAGAATCGATCGACAGAGCATCAAGAGTATTGATCGCCACTTAACTGTGTTGCTCGACACTCACATCCAAGCAGGTATACCGTTTTTTCTTGTTAAATATTGTCCTTATGATTTATTTTCCCACAAATCTTAGACTGGATAGCGCTAGTGATAGTGTTGTTTAAGTCTGGGGGAGGAGGTTCTACTAATATTGTGTTTTAGTTAGTTAAAAAAAAAAAAAAAGACAGATCCATGTAGACGATTGCTCAGCACATCGACCGATGACACCAACTCGATATCGATCGATAGCGCTTCATATCCAACAATCGATTGCCTCTTCATTGTGTCGAATGATTGCTCTAGCCATCGACCGATGAGACCATGTCACTATCAATCGACAACACTTCATCAACATCGATCGATTGTCTATTCATTGTGTCGATCGACACTGATGTCGAGCAGGTTATCGTTCTTACTTGTTAAATTGTCTACTTATTATTTATGTTCTAACCATAACTCCGACTAGATATACACTGGGGACAGTGTAATTTAAGTCTGGGAGGCTGTTTACTGATATTTGCTTATCTATTGACTTTTATAAAATGTTTTCAAAATTGTTTTTATTGAGTCAAGAAGGGGATAATGAACTTATTAGATTCATGCTTGTTATCTAACCACTCTTTAGCACCATTCTAGACTTACTAATTGCAGATAGTACTAAAGATACTAAAGTGGATCAACCTGTCAACTATGTTCACACTTGCTGAGATTGTTTGAAGGAACTGAAGCTGATCTCCAACCTAATTTGACTTAACTGCTTGTCTTGGGGCTTGGTATACACTGGATCGGATTCCTCTGTCAGGTCTGAAAGGTAAAAGTCTGAGTGATTTTGGTTTCCTTATCTCCTCCCTTTGGCATCCTAATAAAATAAAATAAAAGATTGAGATGATTTCTTGCGGTTTAGAGGGATGGGTACATTACCGATGACCCCATTATTCTACTCTACTAGAATGATCACCCATTGTTGGAAGCGAGGAGTAGGTAAATTACCGATGACCCCACTATTCGCCTACACTTTGTCAAGAAAAGAAAAAAAAAATAATAATAAAAAAATTGAAAAGAAGGTGAATAAGATAGACTGCATCAGTTCCTTTGTTCATTGGAATTGTGATAAAAAAGGATTCAGAGAATGGAGATATAGAGTAAGAGAAACCAGAACAAGACTACCTGTTTAGTCAGATACCTGTTGGGGTAAGAGTCCATGTGTCTTGTGATCGATAGTCCCAAGGTAAAGCATACACATTTATTTATGTTAAGAAATGAGGTTGGTAGAGGGGAATGTCATACATGATTTGCTAAGATGTTGGCTAGGTGAATTTGGTTGCTAAGCTAGGATATTGTATAAAGTGCTTATGTGATTAGGACTTCTTAGATGTGGATTGCAATATTGTAGAAGTGATGATTCTAAGTTTTAAATCATGTGAGTCCCTGCTGTTTTCAAAACCTCTTTCAGAGAGACTGCCCGTCTGTTTTGCTTGAGGACAAGCAAAAGGGTAAGTCTGGGGAGTTGATAGACCATATATTTTACCCATTTTTAATCATAGTCTATAAGTGTTTTAAAGTGTTTTAAGATATAATTATTATGTTTTGGAGTCTATTTAGAGTATTTACAGGTTCAGGGACGTTTAGGAGAAATATGGTGATTTTTGAGTCTTTTGGAGCCTTTGGAGGTGCAGAGTTGCACAGACGCGTCAGATGTTTAGCTATGGATGTAGACCTTCCGACCGTTAGATTGATCCCATATTTTGACAAAAGATATAGCTTTGAGTTAGCTTTCCAATGCCACCGGTCTCAGGTCAATCAGCGTCCTGTAGGAGATGTTATGCCCGTTTTACTGAATAGTGGTCAATCTGCCTCGCGAGAGGAAGCTGCCGAGAAGAGAAAGCCACGTCGATCGATGCAGCACTCTGCACGTCAATCGATGGAGATCCCAGATCGTGGGCCTTGTATATTTTATGACTGCGTGAAGCCCAGAAGCCACAAATTAACAGAATGCCCTTGGACGACCAGAAACCCTATTTATGTTATTTCTAAGCTATTGTTGACGGCTACGCTTTCTACACGCTTTCATTTTCATTGTTTCTCTTAGAGGAGAGAAGGGAGGAGCTCCTATCAGAGTCCTCCTGGAACTCCATTGGTTTTCTTATCTATTCTATTTCAGTTTTATATCTATTCATCTATGATTTATGTTTTCATGTCTGAGTAGATCCACCTGTTAGATCCAGGGTTCAGATTGTGGGATTAGCCCCAAACTATAGATCTGCCTTGTTGTGATATTCATGATAGATCTATATTTATTTCTTGTTCTAGAGTAATTAACTAGAATATTGATCATAGGATTGCATACACAAGCATCCTTGTTATCCCATCCTGACATCTATCTATCATATTAGGATTGCTAGAGAGGGCTAACCGCCAATTTAGCATCCTAATAGAGCAAATCATCTCGCGCCTAGGCCTGATTAGAACCCATCGATCGATGTCCTCAACTGACTATTGGTCGACGTAGGTAAAGGTGTATCGGTCGACGTCCCTATAGGACCATCGATTGACACTCTTTCGTTGTCAACATACTAACCGTTGAGGCACGAGATCTAGCGAGTTAACCAGTGAAACATGCGACAGCTGATCACTGAGTTAAGCGGTTGAGCTCCAACATATTATGCAGGCAACAAATAGGTACCTATAGGAATTATAATCTCCAGCACCTGAATAGAAACCCTAGATCTAGCAACCATCCTTCCATCGAACAACCCTTGCCAAGCTGAACAATTGACTTGTTCAACTTGTTTACTGCTTTATAATCTATTAGCCTAGTTTATTATAAATTGTTTAGATCTAATTGGTTCCCTAGCTCCTTGTGGATTTGATCCCTAAGTACTATAACTCGACCTCTTTTGATGAGAGTAACACTCTTTAGGGTAATTTGAGTGATATCACTTTGGCTCTTTGTCTCGGCTCTTCTTCAGCTGGAGCTGATCTTGGTGGACTTCGGCCGGTGCGAGGGGAACTATGGTGATCTTCTTTCCCTTATGATCAAAGGAGTGGCGGTTGGTGTATCCGTCATGTATAGTCTTTTTGTCAAACTGTCATGGTCGTCCTAACAGAATATGGCATGCATCCATGGGCAGAACGTTGGACAGGACCTCGTCCTCATATCGTCCAATAGTGAGAGGGACCGCGACCTGTTCCCGGATGTACTGTTCTCCAGTGTCGTTCAACCACTCCAATCTGAAAGGTCGAGGATGTGGTTTGGTCACGAGTCTTAACTTCCTGATAAGAGACTCACTAGCAACATTAGTGCAACTACCACCATCAATAATCAAAGAACAAACTTTTTCTGAAACTAAGCATCGAGAATGAAAAAGATTCTCCCTTTGTTCTCGTTCGTTGGTTTTGGGTTGAATACTCAATGTTCTTCTGGTAACAAGAAGTGGACCGTAAGCTGGGTAGTCGAGATGTCCATCCTCATCATCATAGATCGGCTCAAGTGTCTCATCAAAGGCCGGTTCTAGATCAAGGTCTGAATGTTCTTCAAAGATCGGAAAAAGTCTTTCGTCTGTGGTTCTCCTGGCAACTAGAAGTGGCCCTTGGCGTGGGTAGTCAAGAACTCTCCTTCCTCATCAAATATAGGACCATGGTCGCCCGTGTCCTCTAGATCGTCCTGATCATCCTCGGACTCAACCTCGCCATTCTCCATGAGGATCATCACTTTCCGGTTCGGACACTTCCTGGCATAGTGGCCAAGGCCTTGACATCTTTAGCACCGGATGTCTCGTGCCCTATTGTTAGTCTCAACTGCTTTGCCTTTGTCAACATGAACCGGGGTGTTAGTCTTAACAGCAGTATTTGTTGTGATTGGAGACTTACCTTTGTCTTGATAGCTAGGCTTGGGAGCAAAGGCCGGTTTAGATTAGCCCTTTCTTTTGGCTTGTTGCTCCATCAAAATAGCCTTGTGTAGCATTTTCTCCAAACTGGTATACTCTTGATGCTCCATTCGATCTTGAATGTCTCTGCTGAGACCGGACAGAAATCTGGCCATAGTGGCGTCTAGGGGCTCGTCCACATCCGCCTTTAACATCAAGACCTCCATTTCTTGGTGATAGTCCTCCACGGATTTGGTTCCTTGAAGAAGCCTTCTGAGCCTTTGGTGAAGTTCCTGGTGATAATGTTCAGGAACAAAACGTCTCCTCATCATGGCCGAGAGCTCGTCCCAAGTAGAGATTGGTGGTCCACCATTCCTTCTCCTGTGAGTCACAACTTGATCATACCAGTTAATAGCATAGCCAACAAACTCAGATGCGGCCAATCTAACCTTTTACATTTCAGAGAAGTTTTGACAATCAAAAACAAGTTCTCCCATTCAAGAAAAGCATTTGGGTCGTTTTTAATCAAAAGTTGGGATCTTAAGTTTCACTCCTCCTAATCCCTCATTAATTTGATCAGTTCTAGCTAGCAAAAGGATTAACATCACTTGGGTACGGTTTTGGGTTCTTCTCCTAGGGCGGTTGATGGAACGGTCGTCTTGGTTCTCATCCTCTCCGACTTCTTCATTCGGCCGGTTGTTCTTCCGTGGGTGATCTCGCCTGGTTCTAGATCTGGCCGGTTGGCTACCCTGGATCTCATCAAGTCTGAGATGGATCTGTTCTAAACCTGCATTCAAAAGGTTAGTCATAGAATAATTGAGAGCTCTCATCTGCAAGTTAGATAAACAAGCATAAGAATTCCCGGTTTGGTTCCTATCTTCTTCACTCTCCATAGTTCCTGAAAAGTCTAACACAAAAGATTAGTTCGCAAAATTCCTCACGCACTCAAGTGTTTGATCTTGCCCACTATGTTTCTCTCGGAATTTGGATGGTCACTCAATAAGTTGTCTCTCAAAGTTCTAAGAGAACAAGACTAGTAACAAGTTAGGATCTCCAAGCAAACAGGGGTAGTTAGATAGAAAGATAAGAAGTTTTTGGGTTTTGAAATCCGTATTAACCACTCTAAGGATGGATTTCTCTTCAACAGCAGGATTTCTCTTCCACCACCTAGCCACTAATCGAACTTTTGATTATTTTTTTTTTATTATAGATAGATCTATTTTTCTCTTTTTTATTTTTTATATAGATCTAGTGGCTGGTAAAGAGATGGCCTGGATTTGAGAGAGATAGAAGAAGATGAACAGATTTAGAAAATGAAGATGAGAAGACGAAACGATTTAGAAAGATGAAAAGATGATACCGGTTGAGTGGCTCTGATACCACTTTGATACGTCCTAGATTCGGACAAGGATCACTCAACAGGACTTTGGATATGAACTCGCCAAAGTAGGGAGATCTGATGGTTTGATTGGCGACACACAAGGTTGCGGAAAGACCTTATGATACTAACGGCTTTGATTGTGGTTTCGGAATGTTACGTCAAGACCAACAAGGGAAGATATGTTTACTTGGAGAATCACTCGATAAGAAACAAGACTGTTCTAAACGAAGAACAAAGAGATAAACTCATAAACTTTGAAAGAAAATCGATTTTTCTGATAATGAAGAAGAGTTTACATATTTATAATACTTGTGGTAAATGAAAGACATTAATAAAAACACTTAAAAAAAACAAAATTGACTGAGAATGTGGAAGGTCAGTCAAGAAACTCTTCATCTTCAGATCTGGTCGATGTGACTCTTCGGCTGATGTCTAGATTCATTCGATCAAGTTGAAGTCACCGTGGTAAGGAGCTGGACGAATGCGGGACGGTCTGGACAGTTCGTGGCCTGATCAAGCAGTGAACTGATGCGGCCTAAGTCTTCAGATGGTTGGATGATTCGTGCCTTACAGAAATCTGAATGATAGAAATCCAAGAGAGAGTCGGACAGGAGGGTTAGTCCATTGGCTTGATAATTGGAACAGTCAGTTCGTGCCAAACTGACCAAGAGAGATAAGTCTCGATCATTTTGGGAAACCTCACGATCCAAGTCAAGTCTGGCATGATCCAAGTCTAGTCTGGCATGATCCACGTCAAGTCCGGCATGATCCATGTCAAGTCTGGCATGATCCAAGTCAAGTCTGGCTCGGCTGTTAACTTTGGCTTGTCGAGATGGTTGGGAAGGACGCATACTGGTCCGGTCAGATTGGTCTTTAGGACATGGACTTGGTCGAAGCTTTATTCCGGATGTAAGTGGGTCGAGGCGGTACACGGCTCGATCGTCCTGGGGGTACGACTAGAAAGGCGAACCTCGGCTGAGCTGTCCTGAACGGTCTGATCTCCATTCTGGTACGTTTCCATGTACTGATCCATGGACTGAGGTGCATCACACGCCCTCCAGGGTGCGACCCCATCGTTGTTTCTTCGTGACCTTGTTCCGTATCGCAAGAACAATGTAATGGGGAACTTTCGGGAGAGTGAGTATACAATAAGACTTCACATGATTTATACTAATATATTTAATAATATACATATATATTAGTACTTGAGAACAAGTACTAAGGTTTGGAATAAATCTCTACGATCATTCATAAATATTTATTGAGTGTTCACACTAAGTAAACACCTCACCAATTCAATATTTGATCAAGAGACAAAGCCTATCAATCATTTACATTTTCAATCATGCAACACTAATTCATAACTCTTTAATCAACTATCTAGACTCACCTTAAAATCCATGAGATTGGTTAAGGAAGACTACACTCGAGCTCAAGCTAATCACACTCGGCTTCTGGAACATTCTTAATTGAAAACCACAACAAGGATCCGACTGATCCGACCAGTCTCCTTGACCATCTAGACTGTGTATGGTTCTACTGGATGAGCAAGGTTGAGCCTTTAAACTTTACTCAACTACTGACCTGAAACGGAACAATTCGGAACATGATCATCAACCCGCCAGTTCGGTTCTGAAGAAGAAATTTAAATCAGTTCCTAACAGCTCGGTTCTGGACAAGCTTAATCAATTCAGTTCAAGTGTAGTTAAGGCCATGATCAGCTCAGTTTAGATTAAATCCAATCAGTTCATAACAGATGAGCTAATTATTTCAGCAAACTGATTTAATCTGAAATAAATAAATCTGAACCGAAGAAAGGCTTAGACAATTGATCCATGATAACCGCTTAACTAAATAACATATGATTCTGACCAACACAGTTTGAGACAAGAGACTTAAGCTTACAACAGCAACTGATGGATATGAACTCAGATAATCCTCCCCTTGAAACTGAACTCATGGCTGGACTATTTTAAAAACATAAATCAGAATTGGTTCATCACAAAAACAGAACAAGGCCTAGGGTTTACTCTGGGTACCTCACCTTATGTTATTCTACACAGCAGGGAACTGAGCTAGAGGATGGAACAAAGTGATCTAAGGTCGTGGCTAATTTTCCCATATTTGTTTATGATTTGTTTCTTACTTTTTCTCTTCTTTCTCTTGTTTTCTCTCTTAAAATTTCTCTTGTTATGCTGCAGGTTATGAACGTCCAGAGGAGAGAAGAAGGTGTTTTAAAGCATAAGGAGTTACTTCAGATGATGGTTTACTCCCACACAAGGCAAAGCTGAGTCTAGACAGGTGGAAACATGCTTCAGCACACCAAGCAGCACAAGCAGCTTAACTTTTCCTTCCCATGAAGAAAGCTACAAGCAACTGAAGCAAGTAGCTTGTGAACGCATGTGACTTATTTAATGAACAAGTAGGCAGGTAGCTTGTGACAGTCACATGATAATCTAAATGAAGAAAGCAGGCAGAAATGAAGCAAGCAGGCAGGCAGCACAAGACATGCACATCACTCGCAAGCGGCTGAAAGTATTCCCGACCATTTCTCGATCAAATGTTTCCCGTCCATCGGTTTCGCCTTGCTTTTATATAAACCCTTACGGATTGAATAAAACTTGACCACAATAATTAAAACTTGACCATAATAATTAAAACTCGACCAGAACTATCAAGAGTAGGTATTTTGGCCACGAGACAGTCCCGTCGAAGATAATTCACCAGGTCGATTTTTATTTTTAATTCTAGTTGAACCAACTCAAAATTGGTCGAGTGGAATTTTTCTCGACCAAAATTCTATCTTCTCATGAGGGTTATGACACCGGAAGTCATCTGGCAACCCCAGAGGTTTTCCTAGACCCTGACATCACATTTGGGATCCGGAGGTCATAGGGCAACCCGGAGATTCTCCTTTAGATCCTGAAATACTATCTGAAACCCGGAGGTTCTTCTTTAGATATTGGGATCATGACTGGAGCCCGGGGGCTGTATGGGAACCCGGAGATTCTTCCTTAGATCCTGAGACCAAATTTGGAGCCCTGACGCCATACAGGAGCCCTGAGGTTCTTCCTTTGATCCTGATATCTTTGCTAGGAACCCGTAAGCTATATGGGAACCCAGAGGTTCTTGAAGTCGTAACTGGACCCTGAGGTCATGTAGGAACCCGGAGGTTCATGAAGTCGTAATGACCCTGATGCGCCTTAGGCTGCACATGGGTTCTAGCTTCTTCCTGAGATCATATTTGGAACCCTGAGGCCATACATGAACTCGAAGGTTTTTCCTTAGATCCTAAGATCTTTGCTTGGAACCCGGTGGCTATATGGGAACCCTGAGGTTCTCGCTTAGATTTTTTACATAGGACCCGAGATTGTATGGGGAACCGTGGGTGTCCTCTTTAGATCGCGGGCTGGTATATAGGCTCAGAGTTCCCTTGGGAACCCAGAATATTTGTTTTCACAAGGACTGTACTCCGCCTTTCTAGGCAAGACTACTATCGGTACCTGTTCGGATTTTGCATTCTTCCGCTCGGAAGCTGGCCACTATCGAAATTCTATTATGTATTCTACTTCTGCAGAAAGTCACTAACAGGCTTAGAGGGTGCTTGTATGGGTGTAATGACCCAAGTGCCAGGCTTTGCTGCTTTCCACGTCTGGATTAGCAAAGATTATGAGGTGCTCCTGGACTTTTGCACTTTCGCTCCCTGTATTTTACAGTATTTTTGCAAGTATACCCAGTGTTCCTTGTGTTGTATAGCACGTAGAGTTTTAATACATATACTTTGACATGTGGTACTCTAGGGACCCCGATGCGCCTTAGGCTGCACATGGGTTTTAGGTAGTTTTGACAGCATACTCAGGCTTGCGCATACCCATTCATGCTTTATGTCTCATACCCATTTTGATTTTCTGTGGACGTGCCACTGTTGACATGCTACTTTTTGATAAGGGTTGGCCAAGATCGGAGGTATCTGGAGACCTGATCCAGCTCGTATGCCCCTTTAAGTATAGTGACCTTACAGTTGGAACTATTTTTATTATAAGCTTTGTCTGGAGACGTTTAGCATACATAGGAGTAGGAATCATAAAGCTTAAATAGTATATAGTAAGATAGTAGAAATCATGGTTCGGAGACCGTATTAAAAATGATAGGTTTTGAGGGTGATACCACTCAAATTACCCTAAGGAGTGTTACTCTCATCAAAAGAGGTTCATATGTAGTACTTAGGGATCGAATCCACAAGGAGCTAGGGAACAATTAAATCTAGTGTTTATTAATTCTAAGAGTTCTAAATGTTTAAATGGAATAGCAATAGTAACAAGCGAAGTAAATAGTAAATGTAACTTGGTTGGAAATGATATTAGATGCAGGGCCACTATTCAGCTGTTGGAGATTATAATACCTATAGATGCCTATTTGTTGCATGCATGATATGTTAGGACTCAACCGCTTAACTCAGTGATCAGCTGTCGCATGTTTCACTGGTTAACAAGCTAGATCTCGTGTCTCAAGGGTTAGTATGTTGACAACGAAAGAGTGTCGATCGATGGTCCTATTGGGACGTCGACCGATACACCTTTGCCTACGTCGACCGATTGTCAGTTGAGGACATCGATCGATGGATTCAAGCCAGGCCTATGCGCGAGTATGATATGCCCTATTAAGATACTAAATTGGCGGTTAGCCCTCTCTAGCAGTCCTAATATGATAGATAGATGTCAGGATGGGATAACAAGGGTGCTTGAGTATGCAATCCTATGATCAAGTTCTAGTTAGCAAGGCTAAAACAACCAATGAATAGTTTGGGGCTAATCCCACAAACCTATCTGAACCCTGGATCTAATAAATGAACTACTCAGACATAGCAAAGCAATTCATAACAATGAAGAAATGGAAATTCATAGTGTAGTTGAAAAGAAATGAAAACAAGGAGTTCCAATCACAAGTGATATTCTCTCCAAAACTCTCTCTTCTCTCTCAAAGTGAAACTGTAACAAAAAGCTCTCCTCTGCCGTCAAAACACTTAGGCAGTATATAATCTACTAGGTTAAAAACTCGTCAGGGCTTTTTCGTAATTTGGCTTGGACTTGGATTTTAAGTCCGCTGGATCCAAAATGTCGCGTGTCCAATGTCTCGACATCGATCGATCTACCATCGATCGATATTAATCTTCATCTGTCGAGGCATCTCTTGGTGTCGATCGACAACACTACATGGTCAGCTCGGGTGAAATGTCCTTTAAGCTTCAAAATGCTCCAAAGTCATAGCTTTACTCCGAAATGCACCTGAGCCTGAAAACATACCTAGAAGAGTAGAAAACATAGATATATATATAGTAAAACACCTATATAACATGGATGAAAACGGGTCAAATCCAAGGTATATCAACTCCCCCAGAATTACCCTTTTGCTTGTCCTCAAGCAAAACATACATGCAGTCTCTCTGAAAGAGGTTTGAAAATATTAGGGACTTAAGATTTTAAACCATAGAAATCTTTTCCTCAGCAATTTTGCAACCACATTTAAAAAGTCCTAATCACAGAAGCACACTATGTAGTATTCTAGCTTAGCAACCATTTCTAACATAACACAACTCAACAATTCACGTCTGACATCCCCTCTACTGACTTCATTTCTTAGCATAAATATAAAGTGAATGCTTTACCTTGGTAGTATCGATCATAGGATGCAAGGATTTCAGACAAGTATCGGAAGCTGCATGTAAAAGTTAGTTCCTAGTTTCTCTCTCTCTAATTTTCTCTTCTGAGTCAGAGTCTGCTTCCATTGAATCAAGATTGGACAGGCTTCCATGAATCAAAACTTAATGGTGGTTGCCACCAATCTCTGTTCACTTCTTTTTGACCTATATCCAAGAGTTCTTTGCGAAAGCGAGCCTTGAAGATTTCCGCCTCCAAGTCCCGTTTCGAACTCTTTTATTGGAGTCTTTATGAATCAAGCCTTAATGGTTTTAGCCACCAAGTCCTGTTCAGACTCATCCTAAGTAAACAATAGATCTTATTTTATTTTATTTTTTATTTTTTTTGTAATGTAACTCACTAACTATTCTAGGGTCGAAATTTAGAGAGAGAAAATGTGATAAATAATCTACACAAGGCGTTACCTTCCAGACTTGCCTGAAGTATCCGATCCCATGTATACCAAGCCCCAAGACAAGCGGTTATGTCAGGTTTAGTGTTGGAAATCAGCTTTGGTTACTTCATACGTTCAAGGCAAGTGTGTAGTTGATAGGTTTATCTGCTTTAGCATCTATAGTGCTATCTGCAATCAGTAAATCTAAAATGGTGCTAAAGACTGGTTAGATATTCAAGTTTAAATCAATATAAGATTATAGTCCCTATTTTCAATAGCTAAGCATAATTTATTAAAATTCCTTTTATATAAGAATAAAATAAATCATATCAGTAAATCTCTCCCCAGACTTAAATTACACTGTCCCAGTGTAACTCAGCCGGAGTTATGATGGAATAGTTCATGATGTACGAAATGTAACAAGTTGGGAAGATACATCTGACCGGATTAGATATCGATCGATGGGAAAATGTTACATCGATCGTCCTGTGGTTGTCTATGTCGAGCGATGTCGACGTTTCATCGGCGGTCGATATTCAGGTCCTCCTACTTGGGTCTCCTAAATCTGAAAGAAATAAAACGAAAGTAAATAAATGCCAGCTAATAAAACCAAACTAAAATACCTAATAGTTGGTTGCCTCCCACTCAGCGCTTGGTTATAGTCATTTAGCTTGACTGTAGTAGTGATTGGCTATTTGGTGGAGAAACAGCTGCTTGTTGGAAAACAAGCATCCACGTCATCTCTGCACATTCTTGACCAAGATGCAATGAAAGTTCTTGTGGCCCCATCATTTCTTGTCCATTTGTCATCCATCTTCTCAAGTACATTGGAGATGTTCTGTAGCCTATCTTGAACGTTGTCAATGCTGACCTGGTGCCAGCCTATGTTGTCATAGGCGTATGCTGAAGGTTCTGTCAGTTCTTGTGCATTGACTCTATCATCTTGTGTATCAGCTGCTCGCCGGCTGGTGTAGACTCGGCGTCGATCGATGCGAATATTTGTTCGTCGGTTGATCTCGGCGACTTACCATCGAGCGATTTCGCTCGCTTCCTGTCGATCGATGTTGATATCTGGTGCTGAGCTGCGAGTTGCCTCTGAATGGCTTTGACTTCTTTATGTAGCCATTCTGCGTGGCTACCTAGTCCATTGATTTTGTTGTCGAACGAAAAGTAGATGTCATCGCAGTGTTTGTCAAGTCGTTCCTCCATGGTGTCTACAGCAGTGTAGATCTTGAATGTGATGTTGTCAACCTCTGCTTCTGTGTAGGGGAGTAACTTCTCAGAATACTTGCCATTGATCCAAGGCCCTCGTAGCCTGTCGATCGAAGATGAGTTTGGCTGCAAAAATTTTTTATTAGTAATGTTATCAATATCCCCTTGGGCATGAAGTATTTGACTAGACAATTTGTTTAAATCTAGCATGACTGGTGATACGAAGCGGTCATGCATGATTTCGTAAGTCTGCAGCCTATTATCCATGGCTGAGTTCTTAGCGTCGAGCGATGTGATAGTATACACATCGATCCATGTGGCTGGTTGTTGGTCCTTCTTGCGAATGGTGTCTAGATCTTGCTGTAGTAGCTCAATTTTAGTGCTCGGCCAGTCCACGTTGTTGTTGAGAGGGTAGTACACGTCGTTTATTCTCGTGTCGATGTATGAGACTTCCCATTCATCCTTGTGTTTTGCTGAACATTGTGGTTCTGCAGGGATCTGGTCTGTAGGAAGACTGACGTCGATCGATGGTGCATGTGGTGCGTCGATCGATGCTGAGGTCGTGGCTTCCTTCTCAAGTTGCTGACGTAAACTCTCAATTTCTGTCCTCATTTCTACCATACTTCTGAAAAGCTCATTGTAGCCTCTATCCAAAGGTTGATGTGTATCTTATACCAATGACTTGAGCTCCTCTCCCAGTTTTTCCTGAGCTCCACAAATACCAGTCACCATCTCATTGATTTCATCTTTGGTGTAGAGTTCTGGTGCCAGTCTTGTGAGTGTGAAGGAAGTGGCATGTTCTGGAAAACAGATGTGGCTCTCTTCAAAAAGAGATGCTCTTTCCACTATTTTCCTGATGTCATCCTTTGTGACAGGTATCATCTCACCAGCTACGCCTCGGGCGTGTCCACACTCATCTCTGTAGACTCCATACTCGTCTCTTTGTTCCCAAGTGAACTTTCTGGCTCCGTACATGTCATAAGCGCGATTTCCAAATTCATAACGTCTGTCGATCGACGTCGGGTCATCCCTATCGTTCGACAGTGGTGTTATCCTGTCGATCGATGTCTCAGTTATCCCGTCGATCGATGCTTGCCTTTTGGTTGGCATGATAGATCTGGATTGATTTCTGTTGCGGCGACTCCTACGTGTTTGTTTGGATCGGTTTGAATGACGTCTGGAGTGCCACATTGCTATGAGAATAGGTTGTCAGGTCCATTGGCCACTTGAAGGATATCTGCTATGTCCTCTCTGGACACTTGTAAGATCCTTCCATCTATTGCACGTGCGTTGCCATTTGTGTCCCTAAAACTACCAAATTCATCAGCTGTTAGAAAACCATAATCAATGTTTGCATTATCAGTCAATTTAGAAATAGAAATATTAGGGTTTAGAGTAGTATCGATCGATGTTGATACTGATGCTTCGATCGAGGGCAGAATAATTTCTGCAGAACTTGTGTTCTTGAGATGATTGCTCTTCATGGATTTTCCTGTTGATGTAGTTGGAAGAGTGTTCATCTTTTCTGCTTGTGTGTCTGCTCTGGTGTGTGGAGGTGGTTTCAGGGGTGCAAAACGTTTTAAATAGGTATCTATAAACCTAGTTGGAGAGGGAATATTCTCCTGCTCCTGAATTTTTGCTGCGGCGCGAATATCGATCGATGTTCCTGTATGGGTGTCGATCGATGTGAGCGGTTGTTTTGCTGGACGAGGGTGGGTATCGACCGATGTGGAGTGCACTTCGTCGAACGATGTTGGAAACGTGTTGGTGAACTTATGTGTTTCAAATCTTTCATCCTGCGAAGACATTTCTATTGCACGTTCCTTCCAATAATCCTCATCGTATTCCTCTGTATGTTCCTCGTTAGGTGAAGTAATTACAGTGTCAACTGCAAAGCTTTCATGGAAACCACTGTCTGCCCAACTGCCTATGGAATAATCATCACGTCCTCTCTTGCTTGGATGTTGGAAGGCAAAGTGTGGGTAACAATGATTAGGTGGAGCGAAATGGTTAACCGACTGATCAACGTCGAGCGTTGTGTTGTTGCGGTTATCGGTCACTGTTGACTCATTGGAATCGATCGATGGAAAAGTGGGGGTGTCGATCGATTTCGAGTACTCTGTTTCGTACTCCGATTTGAATTCTGCTCCACAATGGCATGCGTCAATGAAGCCAAGTTCTTTCCCGTAATCCACAGAATTAATAACCTTTCTCTTAGGTTGGATAGGGTCGTATAATCCACAGAATTAATAACCTTTCTCTTAGGTTGGATAGGGTCGTAGTAGATGTTGGGGTCTATCAGTGTCAGACACAATTTGTTTTTGTTCATGTCACAAACAGATCCTACTGTAGCTAGGAAAGATCTTCCAAGCAGAAGTGAAGAGTTCTAGTTAAGCTTGATTTCTAGGACATAAAAATCTACTGGGACAAGGGCATTACCAATCTGTACCTCCAGATCTCTTATGATACCTCCTGATCGTTTTTCTGAAAGATCCACGAAGGTGAAGGATTCTGTTGAAGGTTCGATGGTCAAACCAAGCTGGTCTGCCATGATCCTAGGGAGGATACTAACTGATGCTCATGTGTCACACATTGAATGGGGAAATTCAACACCCTTGACTACGCATGGTATTGCAAACTTCCCAGGATCACTATTCTTCGTCAATGTGATCATGTGTTTCATCTTCTCTCTGACTTGATGAAACATTCTCCTCCTCAGTTACCTTTGTTTCTCTGAAGAACATCCACAACCGGTGTGTGAAGTAAGCTTCATCAAAACTTTTTCGATTGGGATTCTGAGGATTCTTTTAGTGAAACCATCCATCTCCTTATCGTTAGCTTGCCTCTTAAGGTTCTTAGAAATTTTCTCCTCTCTTTTCCTTAACCTTCTCCCTTCAGTTTCCTGATCGTCTTGAACTGGTTCTGGTGATCTATTTAAAGGGTTGGTATTTGGTTCTGGTGGGCTAGCTAATGGTTTAGGTGGTGGTCTGACTGCGTTGATATAATCATTATCGATTGAGGGTAACCTCACTCGGTATGTCAGAGGTGCCTGTCGATCGGTGGGAGGTGTGTTGTGACGATCGACGTCGGACTCACTCTGTCGATCGATGGTTGGGTCAACCGATCGATAGATTTTATCATAGAAAGGGGATGGTGGGTGAGGATGCTTAGCTGAGAATTCCTCATGAGTTAGAATTCGAACTGCATTGCATTCAGTCGATTTAGCGGACAACGTCGATCGATGACTGGAGTAATCCGTCCATCGATCTTCGCCATAGTCTGTCAATCGATGCGAGTTCATCGACATCGGTCGACGCCATTGGGATCCGCCGAGACTCATGGAGCTTTCGATTTCGAAGTCTCCTTCCTCAAGCTTTTCATGTCTCACCACTTGCCAGAAATCATCATCTATGATGGCATTTACGTGGTGTTTTCCTTTATCAGCTCCTGCCTCTCTAGCGAAAGCTTCTTGCCTCCTTATAGTCTCGCCAGACTGAATCACTTGCGTTTCATGTTTTCTCACCTGAGTCCCTAAGGTCTCGATTTTTGTGTTCAGATTGTTGTAGGCGGAGTCTATTTTACCATTGAAATCCACGGTGATTTGTTGTTGTCCCAACAGTACTCGATCAAGCATTTCTTCGATTTTGCTTTCCTGAGTATGGGTGGTGAATTCTGGTAGTAGGAGTTCGAGTAGCTTTTGCTGTTGTTGAAGGGTTTTTGAAATTGTGAACTCTGGTTACTTCTTTAACCATTTCCAAAGAAGTTAATGTTTCCGCCCTAGTTTCCAAATTTCTGGAATCTGGTACCTCCGATGTAGTTCACATTTTCTTCTCCTTCCGTATATGATACTTCTCCTTCAGCTAAACACACTTGCTTCCTAAGAAGCTCGTGCACCACATCTAACTTAGCTCTTACTTCGTCCATATGTTCCTTCCCGATAGAGGCTACAGACTTCTTCCGTTCAGAGTCAGTGTTTTTGGTGCTGCTGTTGTTAGCAACGTTTTCGATAAGTCTCACAGCTTCCAACGGATTCCGAGTAGTGAAGTTTCCTTCACTCGCCATATCAAGAGCCATTTGATACTGAAAGGTGAGACCTCGGAAGAAATTGCTTAGCAGCTGCACTTCGTTAAATCCGTGGTGTGGACAGTCTCGCTGGAAGAACCTTAATCTAATCCACGCATCTTTGAAGGACTCTCAAGCCTCCTGCGAGAATGTGGAAGTTTTGTTCCGAAGTTCTTCAGCGCGCGCCTTATCAAAGAAGTTTCGTAAGAAAGCATTCTTTATGTCGGCCCAGGATGTTAAGGATCCTGTGGGTTGCTGCCTAAGCTGGTGCATCGCTTCTCCATTCAGCGTGTATCTGAAGAGCTTGCACAATATGTAATCTTCGGGGACTCTTTCCATCCGAATAGCAGCGATTAAATCCTCAAACCGTTCTAGATGGTCCATAGGATGCTCGTGCGGTAACCCAGAGTAGGGTATCTGCGACACGAGAGTGTAGTATTGGGATTTCAGCTCGAAATTCTGCTTCTGGATCTCCGGAAGTCGAATAGCTGATCTGTTGGAATAGTACTCATCTGGGCGATTGTAGTCGGCCAGTGGTTTCGATCGAGCGTCCTCGTGTACAGGTTGAGCAGCTCCTGTAGCATCAGCATCAGGGGTTACAGTACCCTGAGCGTCTATTTTCTGACCTGTTGCATTACGGAGATGACCGTTCTGGTCATACAGGTTTCCGTTCTTGTTCTGTGTTAGAATAATAATGTTTACCATTTTTGACGACACGGTATCGATCGACGTACGCGGTGTAGTATCGATCGTTGTCGAATGATTAGAATCGATCGACGATGAAGGTCTGGTGTCGGTCGACGGTTGGTTGTGAGTATCGATCGACGACGAAGTTGTTGCGTCGAGCGATGTGGAACGTTGACCTCTACGGATGGTGCGTTCCAAATGAGCAGGATCGTCTCCGAACAGCAAGTCTTTCTTCTTGTTGCTTCTATTACCGCTGGGCATGCACCTGAAAAGACAAGAAAAAGATTATGTTAGAAAGGGGGTAGAGAAAAGAATAAGAATCAATAAAACTAAATCTAATGGCGATCTAAGCTCCCCGCCAACGGCGCCAAATTTGATACCACTCAAATTACCCTAAGGAGTGTTACTCTCATCAAAAGAGGTTCAGATGTAGTACTTAGGGATCGAATCCACAAGGAGCTAGGGAACAATTAGATCTAGTGTTTATTAATTCTAAGAGTTGTAAATGTTTAAATGGAATAGCAATAGTAACAAGCGAAGTAAATAGTAAATGTAACTTGGTTGGAAATGATATTAGATGCAGGGCAACTATTCAGGTGTTGGAGATTATAATACCTATAGATACCTATTTGTTGCATGCATGACATGTTACGACTCAACCGCTTAACTCAGTGATCAGCTGTCGCATGTTTCACTGGTTAACAAGCTAGATCTCGTGTCTCAACGGTTAGTATGTTGACAACGAAAGAGTGTCGATCAATGGTCCTATTGGGACGTCGACCGATACACCTTTACCTACGTCGACCGATTGTCAGTTGAGGACATCGATCGACGGGTTCTAGCCAGGCCTATGCGCGAGTATGATATGCCCTATTAAGACACTAAATTGGCGGTTAGCCCTCTCTAGCTGTCATAATATGATAGATAGATGTCAGGATGGGATAACAAGGGTGCTTGAGTATGCAATCCTATGATCAAGTTCTAGTTAGCAAGGCTAAAACAAGCAATGAATACAAATCTATCATGAATATCACAACAAGGCAGATCTATAGTATGGGGCTAATCCTATAAATCTATCTGAACCCTGGATCTAATAAATGAACTACTCAGACATAGCAAAACAATTCATAACAATGAAGAAATGGAAATTCATAGTATAGATGAAAAGTGATATCACTCAAATTACCCTAAAGAGTGTTACTCTCATCAAAAGAGGTTCAGATGTAGTACTTAGGGATCGAATCCACAGAGACTCTAGGATTACTCAACAGACTTAAATAATTAGAAATGAAGATAGACTAAAATGTTTTAATAGTTTTAAAAGCAATAAATGATAAATCGAAAACAATAGTGAAACGATAGATTGAATTGAAGTGGTTTTAAGAATGGGAAAGCAGCTAGATTCAGGTAAATCTCAGGTATGAAATACATGCACTTAGTTTAGACTAAAGGGTTTGATGGTTTTTAAACTAAACAATGGTTTAACCGGATAGGTTATTTTCGTTAGATCTCGGATCTCAACTGTCGTATTTTAATCTCGAGAGAGTGTCGATCGATGTGACTTTATGTTCATCGACCGATACACCTTTGTAACGATCGACCGACATAACGATAGTTGCATCGATCGATGGTTATTCTAGCGAGCTTTGCGAACGGGTTTAACTTGTTATCTAACCTTCTCAGACCAACTGTCGTTGCGCCTGAGTTAGTTAGATCACGCAAGTGGGTTCAGGTATTGAGGGGAAACGGTTAGTTGGACTCAATTAATCCTAAGATCTAAAATAAAGGTGATCAATCTCAATTTTAGCATTAAGTTCACAAGCAAATGAAAGAACAATCAAAACACCTTTTTAATAGTCATATTAGCAGTACATAATTTCAACCATGGTGAGAAACCTAAATCTAACAATTGGTTTACTCAAACATATTCATGAGAGACAAAGTCATGATGGCATGAAATAAACTCAAATGAAACATAGAATACAAATAGATGGAGTATTAGAAATAAAGGAGTTCAAGATCTTCTCTGTTTTGCAGTCTCAGATATATCTCTCCAAATCCTAAGCTCTTCTAATGGTAGCCAAAATGCTCATTCTCCAAACTAGGTCTTTTGCAAGTGTCTACCTAAAATGATACAAAACCCTAGTACATATAGCCTAACAGGCGGCTAGGGACTTAAGTTGCAAATAATAGATCTTCTGGGAAATGAAATCTTTAATTCGCGATCTCATTCGTGTAACTGGGCATCGATCGATGCACATGTATGTTTGCCGATCGATGGTAAGTGACTATGATCGACCGATGTTGCTCTTCAAGCATCGATCGATTTTCCTTGCGTAAAAGTATTCCAAAATGTCCCAAAAGTATCATTTCCTTCCATCAGGTGAATAAACCTGTAATTGCTTTGAAAAGACTCTAAAACATGATTAATACATCTTAAAACCTTTATATACCATGTATAAAAACGGGTGAAAATCATGGTATATCAACTCCCCCAGACTTATCTTTTGACTTGTCCTTAAGTCAAACCAACGGATAGTCTCTCTGGAAGAGGGTTGAAAACATCAGGGACTCACAGATTTGAAACATTGAAATTATCACCTCTGTAATATTGCATTCCACATCTAAAAGTTCCTTCTTACAGAAATACATTATGCAATATCCTAGCTTAGCAACCAAAGTCATCTAGCCAACAATCTTAACAAATCTTATTATCAATCTCCTCAATCAACCTCATTTCTCAATGTAAAAAGTGTAAGCTTTACCTTGGGAGTATCAATCATAGGATGCAAGGAATTCAGACAAGTATCTGGAACTGCAGGTAAAAGTTAGTTCCTAATTCTTCTCTCTCTAATTTTTCTCTTGAGTCAAAGTCTGCTTCCATTGCAGGATCGGTGACCAAGATTGGACAGGCTTCCATGAATCAAAACTTAATGGTGGTTGCCACCAAGCTCTGTTCACTTCTTTTTGACCTATATCCAAGAGTTCTTTGCGAAAGCGAGCCTTGAAGATTGCCGCCTCCAAGTCCCATTTCGAACTCTTTTATCGGAGTCTATTATGAATCAAGCCTTAATGATTTTAGCCACCAAGTCCTGTTCAGACTCATCCTAAATAAACAATAGATCTTTTTAAAAAAAAAAAATTCTAGAATAGAAATATTAATTACTAATTAATCTAGGGTCGAAATTAGAGAGAGGAATGTGATATATTAATTACTACACAAGGCTTTACCTTCCAGACTTGTCTGAAGAATCCGATCCCATGTATACCAAACCCCAAGACAAGCAGTGAAGTCAGGTTAGTGTTGGAGGTTAGCTTTGGTTCTTTCTAACAAGCTAGCATGCGTGTATAGTTGACTGGTTGATCCACTTTAGCATCTATAGTATTATCTGCAATCAGTAAATCTAGAATGGTGCTAGTAAGTGGTTAGACATTCAGGTAGAAATCATTAGTTCATAATCCCCTTCTTGACTCAATAAAATTATTTTTGAAAAGATTTTTGACAAAAACTCAAGAAAGTGGTGTTAGTAACTACCTCCCCCAGACTTAAATTGCACCGTCTCGGAGCAAAGTGCCCAAGGGTAGTTTAAAAGCAAGTTAGATGTTTGAGAATGTTAGAGTAAAAATGACGTACCTATCCGTACTACACTTCGATCGATGTAATCCTCTCCATATCGATCGATGTTACTCGCCGAGAATCGATCGATGTAATCCTCTCCAAATCGATCGATGGCGAAGCACAAATATTTTGCATGTGCTTGGAGTCGAACTTGAAGTTCCTGCCTAATGTTAGCTCTGTTAGACATCCAAGCATAAGAAATAATAATCATTCTCAGACATAAAATATAAGTTTAAGAAAATAAATCCTACAAGTTCAGAAAATAAATAAACAAGTTCATAATAGGAAGATAAGAGATAGAGATATGATGACTAGTCGGTGTCCTCGTTAGTCGCCTCATCGTACTCCGGGGAAGGGTCCCTGCGTGCTGCTGCTGGTGCTGGTGCATGCGCTCCTGTAGATCTCCTGCTCCGATAAGACACTCTAGCCCAGATTGCCTTAAGAGCGTCCACAACGAACCTCTGAATGTCTCCCTGGTCGTGCATGGGGATATCCGGTATGTTCGGGAAGTCGGGGAGAGGCGGTGCCTGTGCGTCCTGAGCTTTGGTACGGCGAATGCTGGGAGGTCGGCGTGACATATTCCGGGGGGTTGCGGAGGAATGCCTCGTCTGGCATGCATCGAAGCTGCTCCATGATGTTTCCGAAATCAGTGATCCTGCTATCCGGTAGGGGTAGAAGGCGATGCTCATCGCGGATCCTGAAACGCCGAGTTTCCCTTCCTCGAGCCATAGCGAGTGCACCAAGTGCTGCTCGTCGAGGAAGGTGTGGTCGCGGTCGGCAGAGTGAGGGTCGAGGCGGATGCCGAGGTACTGGAAAATCGGGGTCAGAAGACTCCCAACTGTCTCCTTCGTCTTACCCTTGCCGTTGAAGGGCTTCTTCTTCAACTCTACCAAGTGCGCGGCAAAGACAGCTCCGAGGTTCGGCGGGCTTACTTCGCCATCCTCATTCAACTTAACCAAATCCACCACGCCATTCACTGCGCAGAAAAGTAATGTGAGCTCCTTTATCCTGACCTTGTTTGACTCCATCTTGCAAACCAGTATGTTTGCAAGGAGCCGTAGGAAGTAGCGAAGTGCAGGATGGCAGATGTCTGATAGCACGGCCCTGTTTGTGTCCCAAACTCCTGTGCCGGCGATGTCCCAGAATCTCTCGAGGTGAGGGAAAGGGGGGACCGTGTAGGAGGCGACGCTCTCATCGAAACCGTAGATGCGGCAGAGCTCGGTGATAGTGATCCTGTAGCGTGTCCCTCTGGCGAAGAAGGTCAAAGTACCATCTCCCGCTACCCTCGCTGATGAAGTCCTGTAGGTGACCTCAACAGTGGCCATGAACTGGCGGACGAGATCGGGGTAGAGGTCGTAAGCGCGAGAGGGCATGGTGCCGAGTCCTAGCTGTGTGATCATGTCCTGAATATCTCCCTCGATCCCGAGCTTCTTTAGGATGGGTCGGTCGAGGACCATGGGCGCTTTTGCTGGTGGTTTTTCCCAATAATGCTTAACTCGTTGGCCATTCACTGTAAATTTCTGGCCTTTATCATTTTGTAAGGTGATAGCTCCAGAGGGTTGAACGTTTGTTACGGTGAAGGGTCCAGACCAACGGGATTTTAGCTTTCCAAGAAATAAAGTTAATCTAGAGTTATAAAGGAGGACTTGATCATCCGGTTCGAAGTACCGGGATATGATCTTTATAAATTTTCGAATTTTAGAAAGCTAAATGTCTGATTTCATCAAGCTCGTTAAGCTGGATGAGTCTCCTTTCTGCAGCTGGTTTGATATCAAAGTTCAAAAGTTTGGTAGCTCAAGCCGCTTTGTGTTCCATTTCGACTGGTAAATGACATGATTTGCCATAAAGGAGGTGGAATGGTGTTGTTCCTAACGGCGTTTTGTAGGCGGTCCTGTAGGCCCAAAGTGCATTATCTAGTTTCCTAGACCAATCTTTTCTGGAGGTTCCTACGGTTTTTTCTAAGATTTCCTTAATTTGCCGGTTAGAGACTTCTACTTGTCCACTGGTTTGTGGGTGGTATGGTGTGGCTACTCTATGATGAACACCATTCTTTTTAAGCAATCTATCAAAGATTTTGTTAATGAAATGAGTTCCACTGTCACTAATGACTACTCTTGGAACTCCAAATCTCGGAAAGATTATACTCTTGAAGAGTTTAATAACCACAGATGCGTCATTGGTAGGAGAAGCTACTGCTTCGACCCATTTGGATACGTAGTCTACAGCGACTAGTATATATTTGTTTCCATATGAAGACGGGAAGGGTCCCATAAAATCGATACCCCAGCAATCAAATACTTCAACTTCAAAAATGAACTTCTGTTCCATTTAGTGTCTTTTGTTTATTTTTCCGCATCTTTGGCATCTGTCACATTGGGTTATAAATGCGTGGACATCGTGAAAAGTGGTCGGCCACCAAAATCCTGCTTGGAGAATTTTCGAAACCGTTTTAAAGGTAGCGAAATATCCTGCATAATCAGCTTCGTGACATTGGTAAATAATGTCTGGAATTTCAGCTTTGGATACGCATCGTCTGTATATGCCATCAGAACAATGCTTATAGAGGTAAGGTTCATCCCAATGATAGCGTCTTACTTCTCTGAAAAATTTCTTCCTCATATATCCCTTGAGTTCGTCTGGCTCAACCTCATCTGCCAAATAGTTAACTATGTCGGCATACCAGGGTCGGTTATTTGAGTTTCTACCAATCGCGTCTACCTCCCGTTGTGATAATTCCTCAGGTGTGAGATTAATCTCATCACCGGAAACATTAACTTGTAAATTAAAGGTTATTTTAATAGACGGGGGTTCGTGATCTTGGTTATTGGAGAGTTGAGAAGTTACATCAGTCTCGTCATCGATCGATGTATCATTACGTGAATCGACCGATATGCCATCTCTCTCATCGATCGATAGATCTTCAGATGTGAGAGATATTTGACCGACGAAAGATGTATCTATGTGTGCAACATTCTCTGTGGGGAAGAAGTCGTCTATAGGGACATCATCCTCTATTCTTATCCGGGAAAGATGGTCAGCGACTCCATTATCTACTTTTCTCTTATCCTTAATCTCAATGTCAAACTCTTGGAGTAGTAGAATCCAGCTTATGAGTCGAGGTTTAGCATCTTTCTTTTGCATTAAATATTTGATGGCAGCGTGATCAGTGTGAACTATCACTCGTGAGCCAATCAAGTATTGACGGAATTTTTCAAAAGCGTAAACTACAGCTAATAGTTCTTTTTCTGTTGTTGTGTAATTCCGTTGCGCTTCATCAAGCATGCGGCTGGCGTAGTAAATGGCATGTAGCTTTTTATGTTTCCTTTGGCCTAAAACTGCTCCAATTGCGAAATCGATCGCATCGCACATGATTTCGAAAGGAAGATTCCAGTCGGGGGCTTGTACGACGGGGGCAGTGATAAGGGATTTCTTTAAATCTTCAAAAGCTTTCATGCATTCAGCAGTAAAATCGAATTTAATATCCTTGCATAAAAGGTTATTTAGAGGTCTAGCGATTTTGCTGAAGTCCAGTATAAATCTCCTGTAAAAACCGGCGTGTCCGAGAAAATTTCGTACGTCTTTAACAGTTTTGGGTGGAGGTAAACTGGTCATTACTTCAATCTTAGCTCTATCTATCTCTATACCAGCAGCAGAAACCCTATGTCCTAACACTATTCCATCGTTAACCATGAAACGGCATTTTTCCCAGTTGAGGACAAGGTTCTTTTCTTCGCATCTTTCCAATACTTTTCATAAATTAACGAGGCAACTCTTAAAATCTGATCCGTAGACAGAAAAGTTATCCATGAATACTTCCATGAAGTCCTCGATCATATCTGTAAAGATTGACATCATGCAACATTGGAAAGTGGCGGGGCGTTACAAAGACCAAATGACATTCTGCGATATGCGAAAGTTCCATAGGGGCATGTAAACGTTGTTTTTTCTTGATCATCCGGGTGTATAGGAATTTGGAAAAGTCAGGAATATCCATCAAGAAAACAGTAATACTGGTGATTAGCTAATCTCTCCAGCATCTGATCAATAAAGGGAAGGGGAAAATGGTCTTTCCTAGTAGCGGCATTCAGTTTCCTATAATCAATACACATCCGATGACCAGTAACGGTAGGAGTCGGAATGTGTTCGTCCTTTTCATTCTTCACTACAGTGATACCATACTTTTTGGGTGCAACATCTACGGGGCTTACCCATTTGCTATCCGAAATAGGGTAAATAACTCCAGCATCAAGGAGTTTTATAATTTCCTTTTTAACTACTTCCTTTAGATTCGGATTCAATCTCCTCTGCTGCTCTATTGACGTTTTAGCGTCATCTTCCAAGTTGATTCGATGCATGCAAAGATCGGGACAGATTCCAGGAATGTCATCGAGAGAATATCCGATCGCTTTCCTGTACTTGCGTAATTTATTCAGTAATAAAGCAAGTTCTCCGCTAGTGAGATTGGCGTTGACGATAACAGGGTAGGACTGGTCATAAAGGTAACCGTACTTAAGACCGCTAGGTAGAGGTTTTAATTCTACCTTTGGTGAGTCATCATTTTCTTCTACGTTTGCAACTTCTATGCTAACGTCCATTAGTCGCACGTAATCGTCTGTCCTATCTGATATGCTGAAAATTTCATTTTCCACGTGGTTAAGGGTGTCTTCTAAGGGGTTGTCTGAACACATGTTTATGAAAGAGTCTTTTTCATCCTCAGAAACTTTTTCCACGTAGAAGGCCTGGTCATCTATTAGGGGTCGCTTAATCAGTTTTTCCATATCAAAAGTCATCGAGATATCCCCTATTTCAAATTAATTCGTCCTTCTTTGACGTCAATGATTGCTCCAGCTGTAGCTAGGAATGGCCGACCAAAATGAGGGGTCTTTGGGTTCTTGTCTATATTTTAACACAACAAAATCCGTAGGCACGATGCAATCGTTAATCTTTATGGGAACATCTTCGAGAATTCCTTCGGGTACCCTAATAGATCTATCAGCTAAAACCAGGGTGATCGGAGTTGGCATAAACTCTTTATATCCTAACGTTACTGCAACAGAGTAAGGCATAAGGTTCACGCTAGAGCCGAGGTCACACAATGATCTAGGAAAACGCGTGTTTTCTATTTTACAATCTAGGACAAAAGTACCAGGATCTGGTCTCTTTGTTGGAGTTTCTCCTTTAATCATAGCACTTACTTCTTCTGAAATCATCATCACGCTATGTTCTGTAATTGGGTAGTTTGGAGATGTCATGTCCTTTATATACTTCTTAATTGAAGGTGCTATTTTTATAGCATCACTAAGGGACATCTCAACAGAAATCTTATCTAAGGCTTTCTTGCAGATCGCGTTCTCTAATGATTTCTTAGTTTGCGTTTTGGGAGGAAAAGGGGGTAGAGTTCTATAGACTCTTTCAATTATGGGTTCGGGTTGAGTAGACCGTCGATCGACGGGTTTTTCAGGTTGTTGGTCGATGGTAGGTCTTTCAGGTCGATCAACGTCAGTTCCGTACTGCCGATCGATTTCGTCTTCAATCTCCGTGTCTTCTTCTAATTCTAAGTCTATTGCCTTTTCCTTAGCCTTTTCAGCGGTGGTTTTCCGGTTCTCTTGAGATGGATTTAGATCAAGATCGTTAAGAAGAATAAGATGAGAGTTGCTTTTTCCGGTCTTGTCAGTGTCGTCAGGTTTTCCAACATCTGTGTTATTCCTCGTATCTGCTGCGAGGTTCTTCCCGCTGCACAACATTACGGCACTGCCTTGACGTCTCGGGTTTAAATCAGTTCTCCCGGGAAGACATCCGGCATCTCTTTTTATGGCAGTTGCAATCTCAGATACTTGACCTTCTAATTTTCGGATTAGTTCTCCCAAAGAATCTGCTTTCTCCATTAATTCTACGTAAACCATATTTATTTTTCCGTAAAACTCCGATTTTGTCCTACGGTTGCCAGTAAGAGCTTGTCTGATATTGAACCTCTCTCTTCCGGTACGTGATTTTACAGTAGTGTCATAAGCTTGGGTAAAGCTATCGACATTAAGCACAGCGTAGAGATCGGAACAGTTTGTTCCTTCATCCAAATAATCATCGGTGTCAGACAAAGCGTTGTCGTCGATCTGGGCTATATCAGATCGGTGTTTGTTTTGAAGAAAGGAATGAAGGGATTTAAGGGAATTCTTAATTTCTATCAAATTAGAATTGTCTTTTGGACTTGTGAAATTTCCTATCTCTTCATCCATCCTTTCATAGGATCTTCCCGTTGTCATATTCTTGATAAGGCGTCTAGCTTCTTCGGGATACCTAGTGATGAAATTTCCATCACTGTATCGAGTGTGGTTTTATAGCTCAAATTAACACCTCCATAAACGATGTTAAGAAGTTGTGGTTCTGAATAACCATGATGGGGACATTCAAGTTCATAGCCTCTGAATTGTCCCCAGGCGTTTTTAAGCGATTCGCGTGGACCTTGGCGAAATGTAGAAATTTGCTTTCTTACTTCCCAGTAGCGTTCATCAGTGAAAAATTCTCTAAGGAAGGCACTTCTAATCTCTTCCCAACAAGTGAGTGATCCTGCTGCTAAACAGTTTAACCATCTGAGGGCTTCTCCTTCAAGGGAGAATGAGAATAGTTTGCAACGATCATATTCATCTGGTATTAATTCTTCCAAAGTTTCAATATGATCTTGTGGGTGCTCTGGGAGGGATCCACATAATGGGTTTTGACGAACCATACGGTAGTAATCTGCGTTAAACTTAGATTTCTTGGTATCGTCTCCTGGTATTTTGATAGCGGACCTATTGGAATAGGTCTTACCAGGATCAAGGTAGTCTTGTATGGACAATTGTATATCTTCACCTTTAGTTAAGGTGGGATTTTCCTTAACAGGGATTTCAGTCCCCTGTTTAGTTTGGCTAGCTTCATTGCTCGTTTGACCATTTAGTTCAGTTTGGACTACTTTCTCATTAGCGGGCTTGGTAAGAGAAAACTTACCTGCTTCCGGCTGGGCGGTATTGATCGATGTCGGCAGCTCTGTATCGGTCGATTTTTTTGACTCAATGTCGCTCGATGGAAACGTGTCTTCGTCGATCGATGGTTGGTCGCGCTCTGTGTTCTCCATTCTTTGTGTCTGCGTAACAGGTTAAGAAAGAAAACTTTAGCAAGTTTTTCGTAACAAGTCTATACTAAATTCTAAATTAAATATAATGGTAATAAGAAAGAGTCCCCGGCAATGGCACCAAATTTGATATCACTCAAATTACCCTAAAGAGTGTTACTCTCATCAAAAGAGGTTCAGATGTAGTAAAAGGTTTTAATAGTTTTAAAAGCAGTAAATGATAAATAGAAAACAATAGTGAAACGATAGATTGAATTGAATTGGTTTCAAGAATGTGAAAGCAGCTAGATTCAGGTAAATCTCAGGTATGAAATACATGCACTTAGTTTAGACAAAAGGGTTTGATGGTTTTTGAACTAAACAATGGTTTAACCGGATAGGTTATTTTCGTTAGATCTCGGATCTCAACTGTCGTATTTTAATCTCGAGAGAGTGTCGATCGATGTGACTTTATGTTCATCGACCGATACACCTTTGTAACGATCAACCGACAGAACGATAGTTGCGTCGATCAATGGTTATTCTAGCGAGCTTTGCGAACGGGTTTAACTTGTTCTCTAACCTTCTCAGCCAACTGTCGTTGCGCCTGAGTTAGTTAGATCACGCAAGTGGGTTCAGGTATTGAGGGGAAACAGTTAGTTGGACTCAGTTAATCCTAAGATCTAAAATGAAGGTGATCAATCTCAATTTTAGCATTAACTTCACAAGCAAATGAAAAAACAATCAAAACACCTTTTTAATAGTCATATTAGCAGTACATAATTTCAACCATGGTGAGAAATCTAAATCTAACAATTGGTTTACTCAAACATATTCATGAGAGACAAAGTCATGATGGCATGAAATAAACTCAAATGAAACATAGAATACAAATAGATGGAGTATTAGAAATAAAGGAGTTCAAGATCTTCTCTGTTTTGCAGTCTCAGATCTATCTCTCCAAATCCTAAGCTATTCTAGTGGTAGCCAAAATGCTCCTTCTCCAAACTAGGTCTTTTGCAAGTGTCTACCTAAAATGATACAAAACCCTAGTACATATATCCTAACAGGCGGCTAGGGACTTAAGTTGCAAATAATAGATTTTATGGGAAATGAAATCTTTTAATTCGCGATCTAATTCGTGTAATTGGGCATCGATCGATGCAGATGTATGTTTGACGATCGATGGTAAGGGACTATGATCGACCGATGTTGCTCTTCAAGCGTCGATCGATTTTCCTTGCGTAAAAGTATTCCAAAATGTCCCAAAAGTATCATTTCCTTCCATTAGGTGAATAAACCTGTAATTGCTTTGAAAAGACTCTAAAACATGATTAATACATCTTAAAACCTTTATATACCATGTATAAAAACGGGTGAAAATCATGGTATATCAAAAAGAAATGAAAACAAGAAGTTCCAATCACAAGTGATCTTCTCTCCAAAACTCTCTCTTCTCTCTCAAAGTGAAACTGTAACAAAAAGCTCTCCTCTGCCGTCAAAACACTTAGGCAGTATATAATCTACTAGGTTAAAAACTCGTCATGGCATTTTCGTAATTTGGCTTGGCCTTGGGTTTTAAGTCTGCTGGATCCAAAATGTCGTGTGTCCAATGTCTCGACATCGATCGAGGGTACTTGTGTTCATCGATCGATATTAATCTTCATCTGTCGAGGCATCTCTTGGTGTCGATCGACAGCATTGGATGCGCATCAATCGATTGTTCTTCCTCTCGTCGACCTCTACATGGTCAGCTCGGGTGAAATGTCCTTTAAGCTCCAAAATGCTCCAAAGTCATAGCTTTACTCCGAAATGCACCTGAACCTGAAAACATACCTAGAAGAGTAGAAAACATAGATTTATATATAGTAAAACACCTATATACCATGGATGAAAACGGGTCAAATCCAAAGTATATCAGAGGGGCAGGGCGTTCCAGAAGTTGGGTTGTATTTTACCTTTTCTATCTTGTAGCCTGTAGGCTCCTGCTCCCCGCACCTAGATTGCCTTATAGGGTCCTTCCCACCCGGGGGTGAGTTCCCTGTTGTTTTTTCTACTCGTCGTAGAACCCAATCTCCTTGCTGGAAGGTCATTGTTCTGACTTTCTTGTTGTATGTCCTCGCGGCGTCTTGCTGGTAGGACCAGTTTCTTAGCCGAGGGCCTCTCTCTTTTCGTCGAGTAGTTCGAGGCTCAACATCATCAGTTCATCGTTCTTTTTTTAAGAGGTAGGCTGATATCACTCAAATTACCCTAAAGAGTGTTACTCTCATCAAAAGAGGTCGAGTTATAGTACTTAGGGATCGAATCCACAAGGAGCTAGGGAACCAATTAGATCTAAACAATTTATAATAAACTAGGCTAATAGATTATAAAGCAGTAAAATAGCAATTAAATAAACAAAGCAGTAAACAAGTTGAACAAGTCAATTGTTCAGCTTGGCAAGGGTTGTTCGATAGAAGGATGGTTGCTAGATCTGGGCTTTCTATTCAGGTGTTGGAGATTATAATTCCTATAGGTACCTATTTGTTGCATGCATGATATGTTAGAGCTCAACCGCTTAACTCAGTGATCAGCTGTCGCATGTTTCACTGGTTAACTCGCTAGATCTCGTGTCTCAACGGTTAGTATCTTGATCACGAAAGAGTGTCGACCGATGGTTCTATTGGGACATCGACCGATACACCTTTACCTACGTCGACCGATAGTCAGTTGAGGACATCGATCGACGGGTTCTAGCCAGGCCTATGCGTGAGATGATTTGTCCTATTAGGATGCTAAATTGGCGGTTAGCCCTCTCTAGCAATCCTGATCTGATAGATAGATGTCATGATGGGATAACAAGGATGCTTGTGTATGCAATCCTATGATCAATATTCTAGTTAATTACTCTAGAACAAGCAATAAGTATAGATCTATCATGAATATCACAACAAGGCATGTCTATTGTATGGGGCTAATCCCACAAACCTATCTGAACCCTGGATCTAACAGGTGGATCTACTCACACATGAAAACAGAAATCATAGATGAATAGATATAAAACTGAAATGAAATAGATTATTAAAACCAAAGGAGTTCCAGGAGGACTCTGGTAGGAGTTCCTCCCTTCTCTCCTAACAAAACTATGAATCAAAGAAAGTGTGTAAAAAGCGTTGCTGTCAACAATTGCTTAGAAATAACATAAATAGGATTTCTGGTCGTCCAAGGGCATTCTGGTAATTTGTGGTTACTTCTGGGCTTCACGCAGTCATAAAATATGCAAGGCCCACGATCTGGGATCTCCATCGATCAACGTGCAGAGTGCTGCATCGATCGACGTGGCTTCCTCTTCTCGGCAGCTTCCTCTCGCGAGGCAGACTGACCACTCTTCAGTAAAACATGCATAACTTCTGCTACAGGATGCTGATTGACCTGAGACCGGTGGCATTGGAAAGCTAACTCAAAGCTATATCTTGTATGAAAATATGGGCTCAATCTAACGGTCGGTAGGTCTCCATCCATAATTAAACATCTGACCCATCTGTGCAACTTTGCACCTCCAAAGGCTCCAAAAGACTCCAAATTACCATATTTCTCCTAAACGTCCCTGAACCTGTAAATACTCTAAATAGACTCCAAAACATAATGATTGTATCTTAAAACACTTTAAAAAACTTATAGACCATGATTAAAAATGGGTAAAATATATGGTCTATCAACTCCCCCAGACTTACCCTTTTGCTTGTCCTCAAGCAAAACTAACAGGCAGTCTCTTTGAAAGAGGTTTAAAAACAGCAAGGACACAAAAGATTTTAAAACTCAGTCATCATCTTTCTAGTAGTGCAAACCAAATCATAGACATCCTAACTTTAGAAGCACATTATACAATATCCTAGTATAGCAACCAAATTCAACTAGTCAACAACTCAACAGATCCCGTCTGACAATCCCCTCTACTAACCTCATTTCTTGCATAAAATAAAAGTGCAGGCTTTACCTTGGGAGTATCGATCAAGGAACACATGGACTCAACTCAAGCAAGTAGGTAGTTTCATATGATTCCTTTCTTCTCCCTATTCTCTTCTCTGAATCTCTTTATTAGTTTCAATCCCAATGAATTTCGATGTTGATTAGACATCGAGTTCATCTTATTGACATGATGCTCTTTTCTTCTTTTTTTTTTCTTTTGACAAAGTGTAGCGAATAATGGGGTCACAGGAGACACTCCTACCACCTCTGCCTCTTCCAGGAAATCATTTCAATCTTTTCTTTATATCTTTGAGATGCCGAAGAGAGAGAAGGAAGGGAACCAGTAACACATATGAGTGTTTACCTTTCAGACTTGCAGGAGGATTCCGATTCCTTGTATACCAAGCCCCAAGACAAGCAAATCAAGTCAAATTAGGTTGGAGGTCAGCTTTGGTTCTTTCAAACACTCTCAGCAAGTGCAAACATAGTTGACAGGTTGATCCACTTTAGTATCTCTAGTACTTCTGCAGTCAGTAAATCTAAGACTGGTCTAAAGAGTGGTTAGATGACAAGTAATAAATCGAAATATATCATCACCCCCTTCTTGACTCAATAAAAACAAATTTTGAAAATATTTTAAATAAGACTCATAAAGGTAGATAAACGTTAGTAACCCCCCCCCCCCCCCCCCAGACTTAAATTACACTGTCCCCAGTGTAACACAGTTAGTGGTAAGGTGAAAATCATAAAGCAGAAGTACAAAATTTAACAAGTAAGAACGATAACCTGCTCAGTATCAATTGATACTATGAAGTGACAATCGATCGTTGTTGATGAAGCGTTGTCGATCGATATCGAAATGGTCTCATCGGTCGATGATCTGAGCAATCGTCTACATGGATCTGTTTTTTTTTTTTTTTTTTTCATAACTAAAACACAATATCAGTAGAACCTCCCCCAGACTTAGATAACGCTGTGACCAGTGTATATCCAGTCTGAGTTATGGTGTAAATAAATCATAAGTACTCAATTTAACAAGTTAGAATTATATACCTAACCGGAGTGGATCGATGTCGATCGATGTAAACGTGTTGTCATCGGTCGTGGAAGATGTAGCAGTGTCGATCGATATCGACTTGTTCTCGTCGGTCGATATCATGGCAATCATTTACTTGGGTCCCTATTCTAGATATCTAACTAACTTTGATGTGAATATTGACCAACGTAGTTAAGTGGCGATCGATACCCTTGATACTCTGTCGATCGATGTTAGCTAGCCATCGTCGATTTCTATGGAAACTCGTCTTCTTTGGATCTTTTCCTTGTACCTAACATAAATAAAACACTAAAAGTCTAAATGTTAGTAATATATTACTAATAAAACCAATTCACTAATAAATTTTTTTTTTCTCGATGAACAGTAACTCCCGATTTTCTGCTACAATGTCGGTCGATATTGCTGCTAAAGTGTGTTTGCTACAGTACCGTCGTTACTGTTCGCACACTTTTTTTTGGTTTTTTTTTTTACCTGAAATCATTAGAAAACAAGAAAAATCAGTAATAAATGAAAATTAAACCATATTTAAAACAAACCTAACAGTGGGTTGCCTTCCACTCAGCGCTTATTTTTAGTAATTAGCTTGACTTCTAGAGATCTGATTAAATCCGCATAAGAATGAGAACTTGCTTCAACCCAAGTCTCAATGTCTACTCTTTGAAGCTTTATCATTCTTGTGTGAAAGCCTCCTCCATAGACTTTTATCCTTTGTCTATCATCTCAACAATAAGGAGTGCTTTAAGCTTTGCATATGGATGTGAGAAGCATCTGCTGCGCACTCTTGATTTTCTGATACTATTTGAGAAGTAAGGAGTCAATGGTAATTGAGAACCTCCTTTGGTTCGTTTCCGCTTCTTCCAATTTCTCCCCTTCTTTCCCATAGACTTGTCTGAATGAGTGGTGGTATCTCCATAAAAAATATTCCCACACAATTCATACTCATTATGCTCTGATTCGCGTCTGGTGTCGATCGATGATGAAGTGTTAGTGTCGATCAATTCTGATTTGCTGATGTCGTTCGATGGTGCTTCTGCTGGCCCTTCATCTACTTCATATCTAAATCGCAGCCCTCTCTGAGAAGCTTCTACATGATGTTTATCATTCAATACCTCAATGTAAGAACTCAGATCCACACCTTTATCTGGTGGGATAGGAGATTCAACTTCAAACACTGCACATGGAACCATAATCTTCACAGGATCATGTATCCTCTTCACTCTTTTGCAAATCTGATATACCTTGGATTTGACCCATTTTTATCCATGGTATATAAGTATTTTACTATATATATATCTATGTTTCTACTCTTCTAGGTATGTTTTCAGGTTCAGGTGCATTTCGGAGTAAAGCTATGACTTTGGAGCATTTTGGAGCTTAAAAGACATTTCACCCGAGCTGACCACTTAGAGGCCGACGAGAGGAAGAATAATCGATCGATGCGCATCAGTGCTGACGATCGATATCAGGAAATGCCTCGACAGATGAAGATTAATATCGATCAATGTACACAAGTACCATCGATCGATGTCGAGACACCAGACGCGACATTTTAGATTCATCAGACTTAAAAACCAAGGCCAAGCCAAATTACTAAAATGCCCTGACGAGTTTTTAACCTAGTAGAATATATACTGCCTTAAGTGTTTTGACGGCAGAAGAGAGGAGAGCTTTTCTAGACCTAGTTTTGTTACAAGTTTCAATTAGGAGAGAAGATCACTTGTGATTGGAACTCCTTGTTTCTATTTCTTTTCATCTATTCTATGAGTTTATATTTCTCTATTGATATGAATTGCTTTGCTATGTCTGAGTAGTTCAACTGTTAGATCCAGGGTTCAGATAAGTTTGTGGGATTAGCCCAAAACTATAGATCTGGCTTGTTGTGATATTCATGATAGATTTGTATTCATTGCTTGTTTTAGCCTTGCTAACTAGAGCTTGATCATAGGATTGCATACTCAAGCACCCTTGTTATCCCATCCTGACATCTATCTATCATATTAGGATTGCTAGAGAGGGCTAACCGCCAATTTAGCATCTTAGTAGGGCATTTCATACTCGCACATAGGCCTGGCTAGAACCCGTCGATCGATGTCCTCAACTGACAATCAATCGACGTTGGCGAAGGTGTATCGGTCGACGTCTTAATAGACCATCGATCGACACTCTCTCGTTGTCTGCATACTAACCGTTAAGACACGAGATCTAGTTTGTTAACCAGTGGTACATGCGACAGCTGATCACTGAGTTAAGCGAATGAGCTCTAATATATCATGCATGCAACAGTTAGGCATCTATAGGTATTATAATCTCCAACACATGAATAGTGGCTCTGTATCTAATATCATTTCCAACCAAGTTACATTTATTATTTACTCGCTTGTTACTATTGCTATTTCATTTAAACATTTACAACCTTTAGAATTAATAAACACTAGATTTAATTGTTCCCTAGCTCCTTGTGGATTCGATCCCTAAGTACTACATCTGAACCTCTTTTGATGAGAGTAACACTCTTTAGGGTAATTTGAGTGGTATCAAATTTGGCGCTGTTGCCGGGGAGCTTTGATCGCCATTAGATTTAGTTTTATTAATTCTTTTTTTTTCTTTACCCCCTTTCTAATAATCTTTTTCTTGTCTTTTCAGGTGCATGCCCAGCGGTACCAGATGCAACAAAGAGAAAAACTTGCTGTACTCAGACGATCCTGCTCATTTGGAACACACCATCCGTAGAGGTCAACGTTCCACATCGCTCGACGCAACCACTTCGTCGTCGATCGATACGCAAAACCAACCGTCGACCGACACCAGACCATCATCGTCGATCGATCCCAATCATTCAACAACGATCGATACTACACCGCGTACGTCGATCGATACCGTGTCGTCAAAAATGGTAAACATTATTATTCTAACTCAGGACGAGAACGGAAACCTGTATGACCAGGCCGGTCATCTGCATAATGCAACAGGTCAGAAAATATATGCTCAGGGAACTGTAATCCCTGATGCTGATGCTACAGGAGCTGCTCAACCTGTAGATGAGGACGCTCGTTCGAAACCAATGGCCGACTACAATCGCCCAGATGAGTACTATTCCAACAGATCAGCTATTCGACTTCCAGAGATCCATAAGCAGAATTTTGAGCTGAAGCCTCAATACTACACTCTCGTGTCGCAGATACCCTACTCTGGGTTAACGCACGAGCATCCTATGGACCATTAGGAATGGTTCGAGGATCTAATCGCTGGTATTCGGATGGAAGGAGTCCCTGAAGATTACCTGCTATGCAAGCTCTTCAGATACACGCTGAATGGAGAAGCGATGCACTGGCTTAGGCAGCAACCCACAGGATCTTTAACATCCTGGAGCGACATCAAGAATGCTTTCTTACAAAACTTATTCGATGAGGCGCACGCTGAAGAATTTCCATATTCTCGCAGAAGGCTGGAGAGTCTTTCAAAGATGCGTGGATTAGATTTAGGTTCATCCAGCGAGACTGTCCACACCACGGATTTAACGTAGTGCAGCTGCTAAGCACTTTCTTCTGAGGTCTCGCCTTACAGTATCAAATGGCCCTTGATACGGCGAGTGAAGGAAACTTCACTACTCGGAATCCGTTGGAAGCTGTGAGACTTATCGAAAACCTTGCTAACAGCAGCAGCACCAAAAACACTGACTCTGAACGGAAGAAGTCTGTAGCCTCCATCGGGAAGGAACAGATGGACGAAGTAAGAGCTAAGTTAGATGTGGTGCACGAGCTTCTTAGGAAGCAAGTCTGTTCAGCTGAAGGAGAAGTAGCAGATACGAAAGGAGAAGAAAATGTGAACTACATCGGAGGTACCGGATTCCAGAAATTTAGAAATCAGGGCGGAAACAGAAACTTTTTTGGAAATGGCCAAAGAAGTAAACAACAGCAAGAGCTACTCGAACTCTTACTACAAAAATCCACCACCCCAGACTCGTATTGAAATAAACTTCGGTAACACTCCATGAGTAACTCCAAGCAACTTTCGCCTAAGATCAAAATCACAGCAGAAACGTTTCTCGTAAAACCCGCAGAAACA
The DNA here is from genome assembly GCF_000309985.2 of Brassica rapa. Lineage (NCBI taxonomy): Eukaryota > Viridiplantae > Streptophyta > Magnoliopsida > Brassicales > Brassicaceae > Brassica > Brassica rapa. The sequence goes on from NC_024803.2 coordinate 21,815,798, forward strand.
ACGCTACTTTGACACATATATACATATCACTGATTTACAACCTTCTTAAAACCGGTTATATGATATGATAAATTATCGTATAGCCCACAATCAGCATATGATAAATTCTTCGTAACAAAACTAAGTCCTAACAATCAAATAGTTAACGAAAAATCTAAACTTTTCGACAATCGACCAAGTTCGATACATTCCACAATTCACTTTAAGCCTGCTATGTTTTACCCATAATACGCGGCATGTAAGGAAAAATTCGTAAGAAAGCTTCTAGAGCTATACGAAACATCCTCAAAAATGCACGAAATAGATCTCGGAAGGCCAACACTTCACAAAGCACTATGAAGGAAATCGCTTCTTCCCATAGACAAATTGACGCGACACCTCAGTCCTAATTCCTCGATCGAAAATCAAATTATTAGCATCTAAACAAGAACAACAATTTTTGCTGCGAACATCCGTAGTCAAACAAGAACGTTTCTCAAACGCAGGGCTAAGACTAAACCCTTGCAACATCGCGAAACATCTTCAAGCCCGCAAATATTTCAAGCACGAAACACGGCATACGAAAAAATAACAAATCTTCAGCATCGCGAGACGTCGCAGACGCCTGAAGATTCATTCTTCGACGAAATTTTCTTCCTCGATAAAAACATTTTCTTGGAAGACCAGACAGTCATACGCACTAACATCTTCTCAAAACATATCCTTCGCGAAGATTCGAAATGGTATTTTTTACCATTAAGTTTGTTGCTGATCACAACAAACTCTCAACGTCCTAAACAGACTTAGCCATCTCGTAGAGATGACTCTCGTACATCCGACACAAGGATAATAGCGCTATAGAAGAAACCCAAAAGTTTTGGTCAGCACTTCCAGGAGGCTTAAAAATTATCCTTGGAGAGATGCTCGGTTCCAACCATACAAGTCGTATAAGCCGAGAACCTATCGCAGACTTTAAATCGGTATGGAATCAGGATGAAACTGAAACGGGATACGTAAGTCGAATTAGTCATCGCACCCTCTAAAACCAGGAGTAAACCTAGGTCTTGCCCAAAACCCAGCGCACTGGTCTCTAACATCTCTAGGCATAGTATCAAACACCCTGATACGAGATCCCAAAATTTGTCTCTTTGCCAATATTCGAGAATCTTCAGAAATCCCGCAAGTTTACACATTGCGGAAAACTCTCGAAACAGATTACAGATATAGCAGTTCACACAGAGTTAGATTACGAGATGAAAACTCGTAGTCTTCCTTTTTAACAAGGAGTTCCAATCACAAGTGATCTTCTCTCCAAAACTTGTAACAAAAAGGTCTCTACCAAAAGCTCTCCTCTGCCGTCAAAACACTTAGGCAGTACATAATCTACTAGGTTAAAAACTCGTCAGGGCATTTTGGTAATTTGGCTTGGCCTTGGGTTCTAAGTCTGCTGAATCCAAAATGTCGCGTGTTTGATGTCTCGACATCGATCGATGGTACTTGTGTACATCGATCGATATAAATCTTCATCTGTCGAGGCATCTCCTGGTATCGATCGTCAGCACTGATGCGGATCGATCGATTGTTCTTCCTCTCGTCGACCTTTACGTGGTCAGCTCGGGTGAAATGTCTCCAAAATGCTCCAAAGTCATAGCTTTACTCCGAAATGCACCTGAACCTTAAAACATACCTAGAAGAGTAGAAAACATAGATATATATATAGTAAAATAATTATATACCATGGATGAAAACGGTTCATATCCAAGGTATATCAACTCCCCCAGACTTACCCTTTTGCTTGTCCTCAAGCAAAACATACAAGCAGTCTCTCTGAAAGAGGTTTGAAAATATTAGGGACTTAAGATTTTAAAGCAAGAAATCTTTTCCTCAACAATTTTGCAACCACATTTAAAAAGTCCTAATCACAAAAGCATACTATGCAATATCCTAGCTTAGAAACCATTTCTAACATAACACAACTCATCAATTCACGTCTGACATCCCCTCTACTGATTTCATTTCTTAGCATAAATATAAAGTGAATGCTTTACCTTGGGAGTATCGATCACATGATGCAAGGATTTCAGACAGGTATCTGGATCTGCAGGTAAAAGTTAGTTCCTAGTTTCTCTCTCTCTAATTTTCTCTCTTGAGTCAAAGTCTGCTTCCATTGCAGGATCAGTGACCAAGATTGGACAGACTTCCATGAATCAAAACTTAATGGTGGTTGCCACCAAGTTCTGTTCACTTTTTTTTTACATATATCCAAGAGTTCTTTGCGAAAGCGAGCTTTGAAGATTGCCGCCTCCAAGTCCCATTTCGAACTCTTTTATTTGGAGTCTTTATGAATCAAGCTTTAATGGTTTTAGCCACCAAGTCCTGTTCAGACTCATCCTAATTAAACAATAGATCTTATTTATTTTTATTTCTTTTTTTTTAAATAATACTCACTAACTAATCTAGGGTCAAAATTTAGAGAGAGAAAATGTGATAAATAATCTACACCAGGCGTTACCTTCCAAACCTGTCTGAAGAATCTGATCCCATGTATACCAAGCCCCAAGACAAGCGGTTATGTCAGGTTTAGTGTTGGAAATCAGCTTTGGTTACTTCATACGTTTCAAGGCAAGTGTGTAGTTGATAGGTTGATCCGCTTTAGCATCTTTAGTGTTATCTGCAATCACTAAATCTTAAATGGTGCTAAAGATTGGTTAGATATTCATGTTTAAATCAATATAAGATTATAGTCCTTATTTTCAATAGCTAAGCATAATTTATTAAAATTCTTTTTTATATAAGACTAAAATAAATTATATCAGTAAATTTCCCCCCATACATAAATTACACTGTCCCAGTGTAACTCAGCCGGAGTTATGATGAAATAGTTCATGATGTACGAAATGTAACAAGTAAGGAAGATACATCTGACCGGATTAGATATTGATCGATGGGTACGTGTTACATCGATCTTCGTGTGGTTGTCCATGTCAAGCGATGTCAACGTCTCGTCGGCGGTCGATATTCAGGTCCTCCTACTTGGGTCTCCTAAATCTGAAAGAAATAAAACGAAAGTAAATAAATGCTAGCTAATAAAACAAAAATAAAATACCTAGTAGTGGGTTGCCTCCCACTCAGCGCTTGGTTATAGTCATTTAGATTGACTGTGGTATTGATTGGCTATTGGGTGGAGAAACAGCTGCTTGTTGGAAAGCAAGCATCCACGTCATCTCTGCACATTCTGGACCAAGATGCAATGAAACTTCTTGTGGCCTCATCATTTCTTGTGCATTTGTTATCCATCTTCTCAAGTACATTGGAGATGTTCTGTAGCCTTTCTTGAACGTTGTCAATGCTGACCTGGTGCCAGCCTATGTTGTCATAGGCGTATGCTGAAAGTTCTGTCAGTTCCTTTTGCATTGACTCTATCGTCTTGTGTATCAGCTGCTCGCCGATTGGTGTAGACTCGGCGTCGATCGATGCGATTAGGTGTTCGTTGGTCGATCTCTGCGAGTTGCCATCGATCGATTTCGCTCGTGTCCTATCGATCGATGCTTGTGGGAACCGAAATTCGCACTGTCGATTTCTGTTTAAATAAGGAAACTAGGAAAACCCTAATTTCCCAGAGGTCCCGGATCTCTGCGGGAGCCAACGACAAGTGACCAAATATATGCGGAAATTATGAAAAGATAATAAACGAGTTTAGGGAAAACAGTTGATCTTATTTCGAGTCCGCGTAAGAGCGTTGCGATCATTACAAGAGATCATGAAACCTTTGGCCGCAAAGGCTGTCAGCGAGTTACTTAGTTCTAGCGGCCTAATAGCTCAAACCTAGTTGAGTCGCAGCTCGATAACGAAAGACGAAATAGATAAAGAAAAGGTTTTTTGATTGATTTCGGACTGAACCTTGTTAAAGGCTGCCTACGTACCCCTTTCGAGGATCAAGCCGAACGTAGTTCAATTGATAGAGCTGGACAAGAGATCGAACTGCCTGGGCGAGTTCGTCTAGTAGTCGAGTGCCAGTCATAGAAACCGAACTTGTCGAGAATAAAGCCTAAAGTTTCTAAGTGCAGAGAATTCCGAGTCTAAAAAGCTCTCCCTTATGCTCCTCGCCTAGGACTCCTTATATACTAGCTCCAAGGTCGGTTTACGCTTTTACTCTTCTGCCCTTAAGCGTCATAGCATAAAAATGGAGATATTCCATTTTTCCCGATTTTCACAATTATCTTCAAAACTTCCGTATTTATCCGCGGAAACTTGACATTTATCCTTCCTTGTGGACCTAGCGTAAAACGGGCTGTGGTTTACGGGCTTTTGGTTAAGAAATCGCAGGATGGGCCTCGAGTCGTGTTTTAGGTCCCTTTGGGCCGTCTTCCGACTCGAAGAGTTTACTACGATTTCTTTCGACAAAGAAAGAACTTTCCGCGGTTTCTAATCCGTGAAGTTTGATCGATGATTTAGAATAGCGGAAAACATAGACTGAGCTCGCTACGGTCTTCGGGAGATAGCATTTGAAGGTTTGACAAGAATGCATGGACTGGTGTCATACCGATGTTCGGAAGAGCTCGGTCGCTACGCAGCGACCAAACTTTGGCTCGAGCCCGGTCGCTACGTAGCGACCGAGCGAGACGGATGCTCGGTCGCTACGTAGCGACCAAGCGAGACGGACGCTCGGTCGCTACGTAGCGACCGAGCTTGGCTCAGGCTTGGTCGCTACGTAGCGACCGAGCTTGGCTCGGGCTCGGTTGCTACGTAGCGACCGAGCGAGACGGACGCTCGGTCGCTACATAGCGACCGAGCGAGACGGACGCTTGGTCGCTACGTAGCGACCGAGCGAGACGGACGCTTGGTCGCTACATAGCGACCGAGCTTGGCTCGGGCTCGGTCGCTATGTAGCGACCGAGCTGTGTGCATGCTTGGTCGCCGCGTACCGATCGAGCTTGGCTTGTCTGCGGTCTGATTTCCATACTCGAGCTTGTCCGCGGCCGATTTGGATACATGTCTGTTGCCTTCGGACAATCGGTATTTAGTGGTTCGATTGAGATTTAGACGAGATTTTACTGCAAGGCTCTTCGTAAAGATATCTTTACGAAGATTACTTTTCGTAAAAACGTTTATGCTGATTTTTACGGACTTTCAAACATTGATTCCGTCGTGACCGATTTTGACCCCAACAGTTAGCCCCCCAGCTCGTTAGAACCATGAGCTTCTAGCGTGAGGTTCTAGCGAGTGGCTTGGCAGGTTAGGCAAGTTAGGTGAGTTAGGCGGAATTAATGGTTGAAAAGGTCTGTGGTAAGTGATCTTCTCGCTCTCCTAAAAGTAGAAAACGCGATAAGATTGGGGCTGCGCCTTATGACGGCTGCCTACGTACCCTTGTTGAAGGGATCAAACCTTTCGTAGTTCGTCTTGGAGTTAAGGATCTTATGACTAGTTTTCCAGTAGGACCTTTATGGTCTAGTTTTTATGTAGCGGTTATAAGGCGTGTTGCTGCCGATGGCATTTTGTATGGGTGTAGAGGGAAGACTACGAGTTGTCGTCTCGTAATCTAACTCTGTGTGAATTGCCATATCCATAATCTGTTTCGAGAGTTTTCTGCAGTGTGTAAACTTGCGGGATTTTCTGAAGACGTTCGAATATTGGCAAAGAGACAAATTTTGGGATCTCGTATCAGGGTGTTTGATACTATGCCTAGAGATGTTAGAGACCAGTGCGCTGGGTTTAGGGCAAGACCTAGGTTTACTTTCGGTTTAAGGATTGTGCGGTGACTGGCCGGCTATCGTTTTTCCTGTTGCGATTTCTTCCTGATTCGTATCGATTTAAAGTCCGCGATAGGTTCTCGGCTTATACGACTTGTTTGATACGAATCGAGCATCTCTCCGGAGACCGGAAGTGCTGGACCAAAATTTCGGATTTCTTTTATAGCGCTATTATCCTTGTGTCGGATGTAAGAGAGTCATCTTCGTGAGATGGCTATGTCTGTTTAGGACGTTGAGAGTTTGTTGTGATCAGCAACAAACTTAATGGTAAAAAATACCGTTTCGAGTCTTCGCGAAGAATATTTTTTGAGAAGATGTTAGTGCGTATGACTGTTTGGTCTTCCATGAAGGTGTTTTTATCGAGGAAGGAAATTTCGTCGAAGAACTAATCTTCAGGCGTCTGCGACGTCTCGCGATGCTGAAGATTTGTTATTCTTTCGTATGCCACGTTTCGTGCTTGAAATGTTCGCGGGCTTGAAGATATTTCGCGATGTTGCAAGGGTTTAGTCTTAGCCATGCGTTTGAAAAACATTCTAGTTTGACTACGAATGTTCGCAGCCAAAATTGTTGTTCATGTTTGGATGCTAATAGTTTTATTTGCGATCGAGGAATTATTTGTTCATGGGAACAAGCATTTTCCTTCATAGTGCTTTGTGAAGTATTGGCCTTCCGAGATATATTTCGTGCATTTTTTAGGATGTTTCGTATAGCTCTAGAAGCTTTGTTACAATTTTTCCTAACATGCCGCGTATTATGGTTAAAACGTTGCGGGCTTAAAGTGAATTGTGGAGCGTATTGAACTTGGTCAATTTTCGAAAAGTTTAGATTTTCCGTTAACCGTTTGGTTGTTAGGACTTAGTTTCGTTACGAAGAATTTATCATATGATTTCCGACTGTGGGCTATACGATAATTTATCATATCATATAACCGATTTTACAAAGGTCGTAAATCAGTGATATGTATACATATGTCAAAGTAGCATTGTTTCTGCAGGTTCTACGAGAAACGTTCCCGCTGTGATTTTGATCTTAGGTGAAAGTTGCTTGGAGTTACCCTTGGAGTATTACCGAAGTTTATTTCAATACGATATAGTCGCGGAACGTTTTTCATAGGTTTTCGAGAGGATTCTCATGACACATTCGTTTCTTGAACGAATTGGTCAACCAGAAGTGGATCTAGCTAACCATCGGGAGGAAAGTGCTCCTTTTAATGTGCAAGATGCTACATATATTCTCGAGTTTTCTTCGTTGCAAATGTTTTCGATGTTTTTCCGTGACTTACTTGGTACAACGGAAACTGAAAGAAATGCTTTGGTGATTGAAGATTTCTCGTATAAATTTTTAAAACGAAACTGGCTTTCTGAAGCCGGAAAAGGATTCAATATTTTGGCTAATCGTCGAGATTCAGTTTGATATTGGTACAAGTTTTCTGTACGCATGATTGCGACAAGAAATGATGTATAGTTTTTGAGATTATGTTCACGATCGTCTGGATATGTTGCTAGCGTTTAGACGAATATTAAGATTGTCGTTTGCCTATTCTTGACGATTTGCAGAAGTTTTTTGAGGTTTGGGAGTATACGAGTATAGTATACGTACCTACTCCCCCTTTTTTTTACGAAAGAAAACGGTTGAACCGATACTTTGAAGGGTTGTGTACGTTTCCTCTTCTGATGTTTGGAATGATCGATAATTCGGGACGATTTATAGACGACGCTTGGACTGTGATTTGGTTGTTTCCACGTTGACGACTTGGGATATGTCGGTGTCGAGAAAATTGCCAGAAACGAATCGGTTTCAAGACGACGTTCATGTCTCTAACTTTTTCTCTTTTTAGGAAGCGAGCTTGATATGCGTGGCGATCGTTTCTCGACTATCGGAGAGTTTAGATCGGTTTGCAAGATCTGGATGAACAATTATGGAACAATATATCGAGACATGAAAAATCGCTTAAAACTTAGTTCGCTAGACTATCCGCCTAGGTTTTACGTTCCCTAAAGTTCTATGGCAGCCTCAAAGTAATTTCCTACGAAAATTCCAAGTCTGATTTCAAAAATTTCAAGTCGGAAATACCTTAGTTCTCTCAAAGATGCAGTTTTGTTCCTTCTCAGTTTTGCGTGCTCATTTCCGTTTCCTATTCTCGTGTATGTTCGCCATTTCCGATATTGATGTTTATCCTTTGAAACTAGACATTTATCTTCCGAACTTGACTGTTGTCTTCTCCTTAGATAAGACGTCGATTTTTGTAAAAAAGTTCAACATAATCGTATAGTTAAGGCGGCTAAGGTGTTAAGTTAATCGTCGCCGTTTTATACGATTAATCTGAATCCATGCGAGAAAATAGGTCTTTGCGGTTTTTTTTTTATATCATAAAGTCTCAATGGTAACTTCAAAGGCCTGACAAGTCGCTATAGCGAGTGAGGACGTCATCTCGGTCGCTATAGCGAGTGAGGACATCATCTTCAATCGAGGCGAAATAAGAGATGTTTCGATCGAGATTCGAAAGTGAACGCAAAGATGGAGGTAGGGTGAGCAGAAACAAGCCAAGAAGTTTAAGATGAGTTTTACTTGTTTTTGTCGTAAAATCTCAACGGAATCTCCGATTGAGACGAAACGAAAAGCGTTTCGATGAGAATTCAAAGGAGAACGCAAAGGAGGACCCCTTTGAGGCCTGACAGGTCGCTACGTAGCGACAGACGGTCTGACAGGTCGCTACGTAGCGAGTGGAAGCAAGCCAAGAAGAGTCCTACTTGTTTTCGTCGTAAAATCTCAACGGAAACTCCGATTGAGACGAAACGAAAAGCGTTTCGATGAGGATTCAAAGAAGAACGCAAAGGAGGACCCCTTTGAGGCCTGACAGGTCGCTACGTAGCGACTGACGGTCTGACAGGTCGCTACGTAGCGAGTGGAAGCAAGCCAAGAAGAGTCCTACTTGTTTTCGTCGTAAAATCTCAACGGAAACTCCGATTGAGACGAAACGAAAAGCGTTTCGATGAGGATTCAAAGGAGAACGTAAAGGAGGACCCCTTTGAGGCCTGACAGATCGCTACGTAGCGACTGACGGTCTGACAGGTCGCTACGTAGCGAGTGGAAGCAAGCCAAGAAGAGTCCTACTTGTTTTCGTCGTAAAATCTCAACGGAAACTCCGATTGAGACGAAACGAAAAGCGTTTCGATGAGGATTCAAAAGAGAACGCAAAGGAGGACCCCTTTGAGGCCTGACAGGTAACTACGTAGCGACTGACGGTCTGACAGGCCGCTACGTAGCGAGTGGAAGCAAGCCAAGAAGAGTCCTACTTGTTTTTGTCGTAAAATCTCAACGGAAACTCCGATTGAGACGATACAAAAAGCGTTTCGATGAGGATTCAAAGGAGAACGCAAAGGAGGACCCCTTTGAAGCCTGACATGTCGCTACGTAGTGACTGACGGTCTGACAGGTCGCTACGTAGCGAGTGGAAGCAAGCCAAGAAGAATCCTACTTGTTTTCGTCGTAAAATCTCAACGGAAACTCTGATTGAAACGAAACGAAAAGCGTGGTGATGAGGATTTGCAATAGAACCCAAAGCAGGACCTTTCTGAGGCCTTACCGGTCGCTACGTAGCGAGGGAAGAGTTGGCTTGAGCTCGGTCGCTACGTAGCGACCGAGCAGTGTGCGTGCTCGGTCGCTACATAGCGACCGAGCGGTGTGCGTGCTCTGTCGCTACGTAGCGTTTTGTGGCCATGAGTAAGAGTAATCCGTTACCTCCCCTCCTTCTAGCGCCAAACTGTGGGAACCGAAATTCGCACTGTCGATTTCTGTTTAAATAAGGAAACTAGGAAAACCCTAATTTAACAGAGGTCCTGGATCTCTGCGGGAGCCAACGACAAGTGACCAAATATATGCAGAAATTATGAAAAGATAACAAACGAGTTTAGGGAAAACAGTTGATCTTATTTCGAGTCCGCGTAAGAGCGTTGCGATCATTACAAGAGATCATGAAACCTTTGGCCGCAAAGGCTGTCAGCGAGTTACTTAGTTCTAGCGGCCTAATAGCTCAAACCTAGTTGAGTCGCAGCTTGATAACGAAAGACGAAATAGATAAAGAAAAGGTTTTTTGATTGATTTCGGACTGAACCTTGTTAAAGGCTGCCTACGTACCCCATTCGAGGATCAAGCCGAACGTAGTTCAATTGATAGAGCTGGACAAAAGATCGAACGGCCTGGGCGAGTTCGTCTAGTAGTCGAGTGCCAGTCATAGAAACCGAACTTGTCGAGAATAAAGCCTAAAGTTTCCAAGTGCAGAGAATTCCGAGTCTAAAAATATCTCCCTTATGCTCCTCGCCTAGGACTCCTTATATACTAGCTCCAAGGTCGGTTTACGCTTTTACTCTTCTGCCCTTAAGCCGTCATAGCATAAAAATGGAGATATTCCATTTTTCCCGATTTTCACAATTATCTTCAAAACTTCCGTATTTATCCGCGGAAACTTGACATTTATCCTTCCTTGTGGACCAAGCGTAAAACGGGCTGTGGTTTACGGGCTTTTGGTTAAGAAATCGCAGGATGGGCCTCGAGTCGTGTTTTAGGTCCCTTTGGGCCGTCTTCCGACTCGAAGAGTTTACTACGATTTCTTTCGACAAAGAAAGAACTTTCCGCGGTTTCTAATCCGCGAAGTTTGATCGATGATTTAGAATAGCGAAAAACATAGACTGAGCTCGCTACGGTCTTCGGGAGATAGCATTTGAAGGTTTGACGAGAATGCATGGACTGGTGTCATACCGATGTTCGGAAGAGCTCGGTTGCTACGCAGCGACCGAACTTTTGCTCGAGCCCGGTCGCTACGTAGCGACCGAGCTTGGCTCAGGCTTGGTCGCTACGTAGCGACCGAGCGAGACGGACGCTTGGTCGCTACGTAGCGACCGAGCTTGGCTCGGGCTCGGTCCCTATGTAGCGACCGAGCTGTGTGCATGCTTGGTCGCCGCGTACCGATTGAGCTTGGCTTATCCGCGGTCTGATTTCCATACTCGAGCTTGTCCGCGGCCGATTTGGATACATGTCCGTTGCCTTCGGACAATCGGTATTTAGTGGTTCGATTGAGATTTAGACGAGATTTTACTGCAAGGCTCTTCGTAAAGATATCTTTACGAAGATTACTTTTCGTAAAAACGTTTATGCTGATTTTTACGGACTTTCAGACATTGATTCCGCCGTGACCGATTTTGACCCCAACATGACATCTGGTGCTTAGCTGCGAGTTGCCTCTGAATGGCTTTGACTTCTTTCTGTAGCCATTCTGCGTGGCTGTCTAGTCCACTGATTTGGTTGTCGAATGAAAAGTAGATGTCATCGCAGCGTTTGTCAAGTCATTCCTCCATAGTGTCTATTGCAGTGTAGATCTTGGATGTGATCTTGTCAACCTCTGCTGCTGTGTAAGGAAGTAACTCCACAGGATTCTTGCCATCGATCCAAGGCCCTCGTAGCCTGTCGATCGATACTGATTTTGCCTGCAAAAAACTTTGATTAGTGATGTTATCAATATCCCTTTGGGCATGAAGTATTTGACTAGACAATTTGTTTAAATCTATCAAGACTGGTGATATAAAGTGGTCATGCATGTCCTCGTAAGTCCTCAGCCTCTCATTCATGGTTGAGACCTTAGCGTCGAGCGATGTGATGGTATACACGTCGATCGATGTGGCTGGTTGTTGGTCCTTCTTGCGAATGGTGTCTAGATCTTGCTGTAATAGCTCGATTTTAGTGCTTAGCCAGTCCACGTTGTTGTTGAGAGGGTAGTACACGTCGTTTATCCTTGTGTCGATGTATGAGACTTTCCATTCATCCTTGTGTTGTGCTGAACATTGCGGTTCTATAGGGATTTGGGCTGTAGGAAGACTGACGTCGATCGATGGTGCATGTGGTGCGTCGATCGATGCTAATGTCGTGGTTTCCTTCTTAAGTTGCTGACGTAAACTCTCAATTTCTGCCTTCATTTCTGCCATACTTCTGAAAAGCTCATTGTAGCCTCTATCCAAAGGTTGATGTGTATCTTCTACCAATGATTTGAGCTCCTCTCCCAGTTTCTCCTGAGCTCCACAAATACCAAACACCATCTCATCGATTTCATCTTTGGTGTAGATTTCTGGTGCCAGTCTTGTGAGTGTGAAGGAAGTGGCATGTTCCGGAAGACAGATGTGGCTCTCTTCAAAAAGAGATGCTCTTTCCAGTAATTTCATGATGTTGTCCTTTGTGACAGGTATCATCTCACCAGCTACGCCTCGTGCGTGTCCACACTCATCTCGTCATACCCTTGATTGCGAGTCCATGTGTTGCCCGTGGTCCGACCTTGATCCGAATTGATCGCATAGTTATGCGCTCCTTGGAGATCTTCCCCCTCGTGATGGACATACTTGTCGTTACGAGAGTTCTTCTTTTTCCCCTTCGGATCTGCGTCTTTCGAGGATGGTCTTGCCGGCTTATGTTTTTGCGATAAGACTTTAGTTTCTTCCTCCACTATGATATAGTCCGTTGCTTTGTGGAGGGCGTCCTGGATCGTTCGCGGTTTGTCGAGAGTTATCCATTTTCTGAGTTTCGACTTGTACCAGAGCGTCTTTCTCAGCGCGTCGATGGCCACTTTGTCGCTTATCCCGCTGACCCTGGACATTATCAGTTTGAACCGACTGATAAACTTGCGGAGGGGTTCGTCTTCCCTCTGGGAGAGACTCCAGAGGTCAACATCGGAGGTTTCCCTGTCTATGAATACAGAGTACTGTTTGAGGAATTCCGATGCGAGCTGTCGAAAACTCCCGATGGTGTTGCGACGAAGGCGTGCGAACCATTCGAGCGCTGCTCCTTCAAGATTTTCGACAAACAGGCGGCAATAGCCGGCTTCCTTTTCACCGTCCTTCAGTCTTGCCCTTCCCATCGCGATGTGGAAAGCCTGAAGGTGCGCTTTCGGATCGGCCGTACCATCGTACTTCGGTACTTTGATCTTTCCCGGATCGGACACCCTCATGTCCGAAATGCGACTGGTAAAGGGGGTCTTTCGAGCTCCTTCCAGCAGTCGATCGATCTCGGGGGCAGCACTAGTAGCATGATGGATTTGAGACTTTACGGCTCTCACTTCTGCCGCAGTCTTAGTGATGTAGTCGCAAAGATCGCGGATATCCGATGTCTCGTCAGTGGATTTCCGAGCCTGTCGGCGTTTACTGCGAGTGAGCTCGGTTTGCCTTTCGGCCAGCTCCTCTTGTTCGTTCCAATAGGCGACTTCTTCTTCTTCCGTCATTGGTTTTTCGAACGGGGAGCCTTCCCGAGCGGATCGGCTTCTGGTCCTTCTTGGATGTCTGTCGACGTCCTCGTCGGTGTCGTTGGAGACATCGCTAGGATCCAGGTCAATGTGTTCGGCTTCGTTATCCTCCGAGTCCTTTGCAGGGGGCGGAAGACTTTCAGAGTTCCCCTTTTCGATGGGAGATTTCTCGCTGGGGTTTTGACCGGGAGGTCGTTCCCGCGCGACTCCTGCTCTATCGAGTGGGGTGGCGAAGTCGAGCCTCTTCCCGCGGATTTTGGTGGTTCCGCGGGGACGGATAGCTTGGGTCCTCGCCGTTAAGGTTTCAACCTGTTTGGTCAAGGTATTCACGAGCTTATCCTGTTCTTCCGACCTTTTTTCATAGGTGGCGAACATCTTTTTAAACTCCTCGAGCGTCGCGGCGTTGGCTTGCGCGTTGGCCGCAGATACGTCCGCTACCGGAGTGTGGAGATCGGTGCCGCTGCCTCCGTTAAGGGGAGTTTGCACGTTATCCGCGTCGTTGGTTGACATGTCTGACTGTGTGTGGCTTTTGCGGGCTAGATTGATCCGTAAGGCCCCTTCCTTCTAGCGCCAAACTGTGGGAACCGATATTCGCACTGTCGATTTCCGTTTAAATAAGGAAACTAAGAAAACCCTAGTTTCCCAGAGGACCCGAATATCTGTTAATTACCACACGTCAAGCAATCAGAACACGAGAATAACGACGATAAAGATAAGAAATCGAAAAGAGAGCAAAGTAGATCTTATTCCGAATCTGCGTATGAGCGTTACAACAAGGTATAAGCCTGGGCTCGAGAGCTGTCGGCGAGATTCCTAGTTCTAGCAACCCTAAGACGGCTAAACCTAATTGAGTCGCAGCTCGAAATAACAAAAACGGAAAATTGCCTAAATCGCTCTAAGTGCTAAGTTTGCTCTGAAAAAGTCCTCCTCTTTGCTCCTCGCCTAGGACTCCTTATATACTAGCTCCAAGGTCGGTTTACGCTTTTACTCTTCTGCCCTTAAGCCGTCATAGCAAAAAATGGAGATATTCTGTTTTTCCCGATCTTCACAATTATCTCCAAAACTTCTGTATTTATCCGCGGAAACTTGACATTTATCCTTCCTCGTGGGCCAAGCGTGAACTATGATGTGGTTCACGGGCTTTTGGTTAGGAAAAATCGTAGGATGGGCCTCGAGTCGTGTTTTAGGTCCCTTTGGGCCGTCTTCCGACTCGACACGTTTACTACGAGTTTTCCACGGTTTCGGATCCGCGAAGTTTGATCGATGAATTAGAATAGCGGGAAACATGAATTGAGCTTGCTACGGTCTTCGGGAGATAGTATTCGAAGGTTTGACGAGAATGCAAGGACTGGTGTCGTATCGATGTTCGGAAAGGTTCAATCGCTACACCGCGACCGAACTTTGGCTCGAGCCCGGTCGCTACGTAGCGACCGAGCGGGACGATCGCTCGGTCGCTACGTAGCGACCGAGCTTTGGCTCGAGCTCGGTCGCTAAGTAGCGACCGAGCGGGACGATCGCTCGGTCGCTACGTAGCGATCGAGCTTTGGCTCGAGCTCGGTCGCTACGTAGCGACCGAGCGGGACGATCGCTCGGTCGCTACGTAGCGACCGAGCTTTGACTCGAGCTCGGTCGCTACGTAGCGACCGAGCGGGACGATCGCTCGGTCGCTACGTGGCGACCGAGCTTTGGCTCGAGCTCGGTCGCTACGTAGCGACCGAGCGGGACGATCGCTCGGTCGCTACGTAGCGACCGAGCTTGGCTGAGCTCGGTCGCTACATAGCGACCGAGCGGGACGATCGCTCGGTCGCTACGTAGCGACCGAGCTTTGGCTCGAGCTTGGTCGTTACGTAGCGACCGAGCGGGACGATCGCTCGGTCGCTACGTAGCGACCGAGCTTGGCTGAGCTCGGTCGCTACGTAGCGACCGAGCTTGGCTCGGGTTTGGTTTGTTCGGTTTGAATCCCAAAGGATACTTCTTCGTAAAAACCTCGTATAGGTTATTTTTACGAAAATTACATCCCTTCTTTTACTAACTCTTTCGGAAATACGATCTCAGAGGATTTTCGGGTGGTAATTCCGTCGTAAACGTTTTTGACCCCAACATCGATATTGTCGTGTTGGAACAATCGGGCAAGAGAGCATCGGTCGATGCGAACGAGTTCATATCGACCGATGTCGAATCGCGAAACCTGCAACATCACTCAACTCCAATTCGCGTTTATACGAATCAAAGGGCATAGAAATCACAAACCGAACTCTAGATAAGCAATATGAACTACAAAAACATCTCTCAATCACACTAATCAAACGTTCTAGTCAAACTCAAAACGAAAACCCTAATTTTTTGAAAAATTTAAGATTTCGAGTGCATACTTGGAATGTTGATTTCGGGAGTGGATTTAACAGTTACAGAGTGAAAAAACCGAGTGGATTTAGGCGAAGAACGGACGAAATCCGTCAAGAATCGAGAGAGAAAAGGGGTGTTTTTGTTTTCGGTTTCGTTTGCGAGTGTGGAAGAGGAAATGGGCCGATATCGAGTGAAATAAGTGTTTTAACCGTCTATATTTCCGCATCGATCGATGGCAGTAATGCCTCGTCGATCGATGTCCTTTTTAAAAAATAAATCCCAATTTCTAAATCTTCTATTCTAATATTAAGAAATACGAAAATTACTATTAATTACTATTAAATATAATTTATTAATTTTAATTAATGATTTTTAATTAATTTTTTTTAATTACATCTTTTTTTTTTATAAAATGGGTTGCTTCCCATTCAGCGCTTAATTTTTTAAAGTCTTCCTCAATAAACTAATTATCAGGTTCATGCAGCACCATGGGCGCTTTCGCTGGTGGTTTTGCCCAATAATGCTTAACTCGTTGGCCATTCACTGTAAATTCTTGGCCTTTATCATTTAGTAAGGTGATAGCTCCAGAGGGTTGAACGTTTGTTACAGTGAAGGGTCCAGACCAACGGAATTTTAGCTTTTCAGGAAATAAAGTTAATCTAGAGTTATAAAGGAGGACTTGATCTTCCGGTTCGAAATGCCAAGATATGATCTTTTTATCGTGATAAGCTTTAGTCTTCTCTTTATAAATTTTCGAATTTTCGAAAGCTAAATGTCTGATTTCATCCAGCTCGTTGAGCTGGATGAGTCTCCTTTCTGCAGCTGGTTTGATATCAAAATTTAAAAGTTTGGTAGCCCAAGCGGCTTTGTGTTCCAGTTCGACTGGTAGATGACATGATTTGCCATAAAGGAGGTGGAATGGTGTTGTTCCTAACGGCGTTTTGTAGGTGGTCCTGTAGGCCCAAAGTGCATTATCTAGTTTCCTAGACCAATCTTTTCTGGAGGTTCCTACGGTTTTCTCTAAGATTTCCTTATTTTGCCGGTTAGAGACTTCTACTTGTCCACTAGTTTGTGGGTGGTAAGGTGTAGCTACTCAATGATGAACACCATTCTTTTTAAGTAATCTATCAAAGATTTTGTTAATGAAATGAGTTCTATCGTCACTAATGACTACTCTCGGAACTCCAAATCTTGGAAAAATTATACTCTTGAAGAGTTTAATAACCACATATGCGTCATTGGTAGGAGAAGCTACTGCTTCGACCCATTTGGATACGTAGTCTACAGCGACTAGTATATATTTGTTTCCATATGAAAACGGGAAGGGTCCCATAAAATCGATACCCCAGCAATCAAAGACTTCAACTTCAAGAATGAACTTTTGTTTCATTTAGTGTCTTTTGCTGATTTTCCACGTCTTTGGCATCTGTCACATTGGGTTATAAATGCGTGGACATCGCGAAAAGTGGTCGGCCACCAAAATTATGCTTGGAGAATTTTCGAAACCGTTTTAAAGATAGTGAAATGTCCTGCATAATCAGCTCTGTGACATTGGTAAATAATGTCCGGAATTTCAGCTTCGGATATGCATCGTCTGTATATGCCATCAGAACAATGCTTATAGAGGTAAGGTTCATCCCAATGATAGCGTCTTACTTCTCTGAAAAATTTCTTCCTCATATATCCCTTGAGTTCGTCTGGCTCAACCTCAGCTGCCAAATAGTTAAATATGTCGGCATACCAGGGTCGGTTTATCCGAGTTTCTACCAATCGCGTTTACCTCCCGTTGTGATAATTCCTCAGGTGTGAGATTAATCTCATCACCGGAAACATTAACTTGTAAATCGAAGTTGATTTTGATAAATGGGGGTTCGTGATCTTGGTTATTGGAGAGTTGAGAAGTTACATCAGTATCATCATCGATCGATGTATCACTACGTGAATCGACCGATATGCTATCTCTCTCATCGATCGATAGATCTTCAGATGTGAGAGATATTTGACCGACGAAAGATGTATCTATGTGTGCAACATTCTCTGTGGGAAAGAAATCATCTATAGGGACATCATCCTCTATCCTTATCCGGGAAAGATGGTCAGCGACTCCATTATCTACTCCTCTCTTATCCTTAATTTCGATGTCAAACTCTTGGAGTAGTAGAATCCAGCGTATGAGTCGAGGTTTAGCATCTTTCTTTGCATTAAATATTTGATGGCAGCGTGATCAGTGTGAACTATCACTCGTGAGCCAATCAAGTATTGACGGAATTTTTCAAAAGCGTAAACTACAGCTAATAGTTTCTTTTCCGTTGTTGCGTAATTCCGTTGCGCTTCATCAAGCGTGCGGCTGGCGTAGTAAATGGCATGTAGCTTTTTGTCTTTCCTTTGGCCTAAAACTGCTCCAATTGCGAAATCGCTCGCATCGCACATGATTTTGAAAGGAAGATTCCAGTCGGGGGCTTGTACTACTGGGGCAGTGATAAGGGATTTCTTTAAATCTTCAAAAGCTTTCATGCATTCAGGGGTAAAATCGAATTTAATATCTTTGCATAATAGGTTATTTAAAGGTCTAGTGATTTTGCTGAAGTCCAGTATAAATCTCCTGTAAAATCCGGCGTGTCCGAGAAAGCTTCGCACGTCTTTAACAGTTTTGGGCGGAGGTAAACTGGTCATTACTTCAATCTTAGCTCTATCTACCTCTATACCAGCGGCGGAAACCCTATGTCCTAACACTATTCCATCGTTAACCATGAAATGGCATTTTTCCCAGTTTAGGACAAGGTTCTTTTCTTCGCATCTTTCCAATACTTTGCATAAATTGTCGAGGCAACTCTTAAAATCTGATCCATAGACTGAAAAGTCATCCATGAATAATTCCATGAAGTCCTCGATCATATCCGTAAAGATTGACATCATACAACGTTGGAAAGTGGTGGGGGCGTTACATAGACCAAATGGCATTCTGCGATATGCGAAAGTTCCATAGGGACATGTAAACGTTGTCTTTTCTTGATCGTCCGGGTGTATAGGAATTTGGAAAAATCCGGAATATCCATCAAGAAAACAGTAATACTGGTGATTAGCTAATCTCTCCAGCATCTTATCAATAAAGGGAAGGAGAAAATGGTATTTCCTAGTAGCGGTATTCAATTTCTTATAATCAATACACATCTGATGACCAGTAATGGTGCGTGTCGGAATGAGTTCGTCCTTTTCATTCTTCACTACAGTGATACCTCCCTTATTGGGTACAACATGTACGTGGCTTACCCATTTGCTATCTGAAATAGGGTAAATAACTCCAGCATCAAGGAGTTTTATAATTTCCGTTTTAACTACTTCTTTTAGATTCGGATTCAATCTCCTTTGCTGCTCTATTGATGTTTTAGCGTCATCTTCCAAGTTGATCCGATGCATGCAAAGATCGGGAGAGATTCCTGGAATGTCATCGAAAGAATACCCGATCGCTTTCCTGTAGTTGCGTAATTTATTCAGCAATAAGGCAAGTTCTCCGCTAGTGAGATTGGCGTTGACAATAACAGGGTAGGACTGGTCATAAAGGTAAGCGTAATTAAGACCGCTGGGTAGAGGTTTTAACTCTACCTTTGGTGCTTTATCTTTAGACCAATTTGATTGCAAGGGAGGTTGTCGATCGACGTTATCTTGTAGGTATCGATAGATGACAACTTCTGAGTCGTCATTTTCTTCTATGTTTGCAACTTTGATGCTAGTGTCCATTAGTCGCATGTAATCGTCTGTCCTATCTGATATGCTGAAAATTTCATTTCTCACGTGGTTAAGGGTGTCTTCTAAGGGGTTATCTGAACACATGTTTAGGAAAGAGTCTTTTTCATCCTCAGAAAATTTTTCCACGTACAAGGCCTGGTCATCTATTAGGGGTCCCTTAATCAGTTTTTCCATATCAAAAGTCATCGAGTGATATCACTCAAATTACCCTAAGGAGTGTTACTCTCATCAAAAGAGGTTGAGTTATAGTACTTAGGAATCGAATCCACAAGGAGCTAGGGAACCAATTAGATCTAAACAATTTATAATAAACTAGGCTAATAGATTATAAACCAGTAAAATAGCAATTAAATAAACAAAGCAGTAAACAAGTTGAACAAGTCAATTGTTCAGCTTGACAAGGGTTGTTCGATGGAAGGATGGTTGCTAGATCTAGGGTTTCTATTCAGGTGTTGGAGATTATAATTTCTATAGGTACCTATTTGCTGCATGCATGATATGTTAGAGCTCAACCGCTTAACTCAGTGATCAGCTGTCGCATGTTTCACTGGTTAACAAGCTAGATCTCGTGTCTCAACGGTTAGTATGTTGACAACGAAAGAGTGTCGATCGATCGTCCTATTGGGACGTCGACCGATACACCTTTGCCTACGTCGACCGATAGTCAGTTGAGGACATCGATTGACGGGTTCTAGCCAGGCCTATGCGCGAGTATGATATACCCTATTAAGATACAAAATTGGCGGTTAGCCGTCTCTAGCAGTCCTAATATGATAGATAGATGTCAGGATGGGATAACAAGGGTGCTTGAGTATGCAATCCTATGATCAATATTCTAGTTAATTACTCTAGAACAAGCAATAAGTATAGATCTATCATGAATATCACAACAAGGCAGATCTATAGTTTGGGGCCAATCCCACAAACCTATCTGAACCCTAAACCTAACAGGTGGATCTATTCAGACATGAAAACAGAAATCATATATGAATAGATGTAAAACTGAAATAGAAATGATTAAGAAAACCAATGGAGTTCCAGGAGGACTCTGATAGGAGTTCCTCCCTTCTCTCCTCTAAGAGAAACAATGAAAATGAAAGCGTAAAGAAGTCTAGAAAGCATAGCCGTCAACAATGGCTTAGAAATAACATAAATAGGATTTCTGGTCGTCCAAGGGTTGGTAATTTGTTGTTACTTCTGGTCATAAAATATACAAGGCCCACGATCTGGGATCTCCATCGATTGACGTGCAGAATGCTGCATCAATCGACGCGGCTTTCTCTTCTCGGCAGCTTCCTCTCGCAAGGCAGACTGACCACTCTTCAGTAAAACGGGCATAACTTCTGCTACAGGATGCTGATTGACCTGAGACCGATGGCATTGGAAATCTAACTCAAAGCTCTATCTTGTGTCAAATATGGGCTCAATCTAACGGTCGGAAGGTCTCCATTCATAGCTAAACATCTGACGCGTCTGTGCAACTCTGCACCTCCAAAGGCTCCAAAATACTCCAAAATCACCATATTTCTCCTAAACGTCCATGAACCTGTAAATACTCTAAATAGACTCTAAAACATAATAATTGTATCTTAAAACACTTTAAAACACTTATAAACCATGATTAAAAATGGGTAAAATATATGGTCTATCAACTCCCCCAGACTTACCTTTTTGCTTGTCCTCAGGCAAAACTAACAGGCAGTCTCTCTGAAAGAGGTTTTGAAAACAGCAGGGACTCACATGATTTAAAACTTAGAATCATCACCTCTACAATATTGCAATCCACATCTAAGAAGTCCTAATCACAGAAGCACATTATACAATATCGTAGCTTAGCAACCAAATTCACCTAGCCAACATCTTAGCAAATCATGTCTGACATTCTCCTCTACCAACCTCATTTCTTAACATAAATAAATGTGTATGCTTTACCTTGGGAGTATCGATCACAAGAAACATGGACTCTTACCCCAACAGGTATCTGAGTAAACAGGTAGTCTTGTTCTGGTTTCTTTTACTCTATATCTCTCTTCTCTGAATCCTTTTTATCTCAATTCCAATGAACAAAGATGCTGATGCAGTCCATCTTATTCACCTTCTTTTCGATTTTTTTATTTTTTTATTTTTTTATTTTTATTTTTTTTCTTTTCTTGACAAAGTGTAGGCGAATAGTGGGGTCATCGGTAATGTACCTATCACTCGCTTCCAACAATGTGTGATCATTCGATTAGAATAGAATAATGGGGTCACATGAGACGCTCCTACCCCTCTAAACCGCAAGAAACCATCTCAATCTTTTATTTTATTTTATCAGGATGCCAAAGGGAGGAGAGAAGGAAACCAAAATCACTCAGACTTTTACCTTTCAGACCTGAAGGAGGAATCCGATCCAGTCTATACCAAGCCCCAAGACAAGCAGTTAAGTCAAATTAGGTTTGAGGTCAGCTTCGGTTCCTTCAAACAATCTCAGCAAGTGTGAACATAGTTGACGGGTTGATCCACTTTAGTATCTTTAGTACTATCTTCAATCAGTAAGTCTAGAATGGTGCTAAAGAGTGGTTAGATAACAATCATGAATCTAATAAGTTCATTATCCCCTTCTTGACTCAATAAAAACAGTTTTGAAAACATTTTATAAAACTCAATAGATAAGCAAATATCAGTAAACATCCCCCAGATTTAAATTACACTGTCCCCAGTGTATATCTAGTCGGAGTTATGGTTAGAACATAAATAAATAAATAGACAATTTAACAAGTAAGAACGATAACCTGCTTGACATCAGTGTCGATCGACCCAATGAATAGATAATCGATCGATGTTGATGAAGTGTTGTCGATTGATAGTGACATGGTCTAATCGGTCGATGGTTAGAGCAAGCATTCGACACAATGAAGAGACAATCGATTGTTGGATATGAAGCGCTGTCGATTGATATCGAGCTGGTGTCATCGGTCGTTGTGCTGAGCAATCGTCTACTCGGATCTGGTTTTTTTTTTTTAACTAACTAAAACACAATATTAGTAGAACCTCCCCCAGACTTAAACAACACTATCACTAGCGCTATCCAGTCTAAGATTGGTGGGAAAATAAATCATAAGGACAATATTTAACAAGGAAAAACGGTATACCTGCTTGGATGTGAGTGTCGAGCAACACAGTTAAGTGGCGATCGATACTCTTGATGCTCTGTCGATCGATGCTACGTAGCCATCATAGATTCTGCTGCAATCTCGTTTTCCTCGGATCTTGTCCTTTTACTTTGCTACAGTGTCGCTCGATGTTACAGTGTCGCTCGATGTTGCTGCTACAGTGTCTCTGCTACAGTACCGTAGTTACTGTTCATTCTTTTTTTTTACCTGAAATCTTTAGAAAACAAAGAATCAGTAATAAATGAAAGATAAACCATATTAAAAATTACCTAACGGTGGGTTGCCTACCACTCAGCGCTTATTTTTAGTCATTAGCTTGACTTCTGGAGATCTGATTAAGTTTGCATAAGAATGAGAACTTGCTCCAAACCAAGTCTCAATTTCTACTCTTTGAAGCTTTATCATTCTTGTGTGAAAGCCTCCTCCATATACCCTTCTCCTTTGTCTATCATTTCAGCAATAAGGAGTGCTTTGAGCTTTGCAAAAGGCTGTGAGAAGCATCTGCTGCGCACTCTGGGTTTTCTGACACTATCTGAGAAGTAAGGAGTCAATGGTAATTGAGAACCTCCTTTGGTTTGTTTCCGCTTCTTCCAATTTCTCCCTTTCTTTCCCACAGACTTATCTGATCGCATGGTGGTGCCTCCATCAAAAAGATGTTGACACACTTCAAACTCATTCTGCTCTGATACGCGAAGGGTGTCGATCGATGGTATCTGATCGGTATCGATGGTGCTTCTGCTGGGCCTTCATCTTCTTCATCTCTTAATCGCAGCCCTCTCTGAGAAGCTTCTACATGATGTTTATCATCCAATACCTCAATGTAAGAACTCAGATACACACCTTTATCTGGTGGGATAGGAGATTCAACTTCAAACAATGCACATGGAACCATTATCTTCACAGGATCATGTATCCTCTTCACTTTTTTTGCAAATCCCAACAGCTTCTTCTGCGCATATAGGTGGTCTTAGATGTTCGGGGACATCAATGTGTGATGTCTTAGACATGTGCATTATCTCCTAAATCGGTCCTGGTTCAATTGGGTATCCAGATAGTTCATCCAACCATGAGTATCGATCGATGCAATCGGGTGGGTATTGAGCGATACAGTCGGGTGTATGTTGATCGATGTTAGACGGCGACTGTAGATCGATGTCGTAGGGTGGGTGTCGATCGATCTCATCAGGTTTATGTCAGTCGATGTAGTCATTCTTTAAGGAATTTTCCAGACCTTTTCCCGAAGCGGGCTGATCATCAAGCTTCTGCTGAAGCCATTCTTCCAACTCCAGAAAGCCTTTCAGAGTGACTTTGTCGACATCTGAGGTAAGATCACAGCTTGATTCATCGATGCTCTCCTGTGTCGAGTTTGCAATGTCCTGAGGACAACTCGATCTTTCAGGGATTTCAAGTGGAATCGATCGATAACAAAAGTCTGTGTCGATCATTTCTGAGGTACTGGGGTCGATCGACGATGAGGTGGGGGTGACGATCGATGTTATTGTAAGGCTGTCGATCGATGATGAGCTCGTGTCACTAATATCAGCTACTTCTACTGTGCTCAGCTTTCCAGACTCATGTTGCTCATCATCCTCCACCATATATTCCAGCATAGACCTTATCTCAATCTCTAGATTTGCTGCAGCATCATAGGAAGGCGTATCTAATGTCATTCCAAGTAGTGAGAGATCCTAGTGGCAACTTCCTGAACCAATATACTGCTTCTCCAGCAAGAGAGTAGGAGAATAATTTGCATAAATAGTAGTCTTCACAGACTCCATTGCAATTGATGGTCGATGCCAAATCTACAAATATCTCCAGGTGGCTAGTAGGATCTTCATGAGGAAAACATGGAAAGAAATGCTGACCCAAAAGAGAGATATATGCAGGGTGCAGTTCAAGGACAATATTCTGAAGTGTTGAACGACGCAATATAGACCTTTTAGCATAGGCATCCTCAGGACTGTTATAGTCTCTAATTGACTTCAGTCGTCCAGTCCTAACATACACAGTGGTAGCATCAGGGATTGTAAAAGGTATCGATCGATGACAAATATATGTATCGATCGTTTCTGAAGTGCGGATATCGATAGATTCTGAGTTACTACTGTCGATCGATGCTGAAGTCGGATCTTTTGTATCAGCTTCTTCTACTTTGCTCTGCTCTCCTGATACATGATATTCATCATCCTTAACTGTATCATGGTTGACCAGCTTTTCTCTGTTCAGTTCATCCTTCTGCTTACTCTCATATGCATGGTGAACCTGAATGTCTGGCTGCTTGACATGAGTTGTCGGTGTTCCAATATCTCCATTCTCCTCGCTGTAGACGAAGTCAAGAATCTGACTCATACTAATCATTATTCCTTTCTCCCGATCTTTAATCATCTTGTCAAGCCTTTTACTTCGAGTTGCTACAGCCTCGCTGAAAATTTTTCCTATGAAGGCTTCTTTGATGTCTTCCCAGCAAGTTAGAGATCTTGGTTGCAGCTTACTGAACCAGCTAAAAGCATCTCTAGATAAACAATAGGGGAAGATCTTGCAGATAATGTGGTCTGCAGATATTTCATCGTGTTTGTTTGCTGAGGCTAACTCCTCAAGTCTCTTGATAAGATCTATGGGATCCTCATGAAGAAGACCGTAAAATAGATCCTCACTTCCCCAATCATACCATTGACTTGTCATATTAAAGGTATTCGTCTCAGCCACAGCAATTACATCAGGGATTACACTACCCTCTGCATTAATCAATTGTCCTGTGAGGCTGCAAGGACGACCTTCTTCGTCTCGCCAAATACCTTTCTTGTCGATCTTAAGTATGAGCGCTTGGACCTTCTCTGTCTCTCCGTAAGTGGTGTTCGTCATTGGAGGAACAGTGCCGCGATGAATATTGTTTCGATGAACAGTGTCACGATGAACAGTGTTTGGATGAACAGTATCGCGATGAACAGTGTTCGGGTGAACAGTGTCGCGATGAACAATGTTTGGATGAACAGTGCTCGGGTGAACAGTGCTCTGGTGAACAGTGTCGATAACACCTTACCTAAAACCACTATAAGGGTTCTGAAGACGTCTGATAGACCATGGATTTGATCCACTTTTACCTATGGTTTATAAGTGTTTTAACTACTATTTATTATATTATAGAGTCTATTTAGTATATTTATAGGATCATGAGTGATTTAGGAGAAAGTGATGATTTTGGAGCATTTTGGAGATTTTTGTGAGTAACCACCCGAGATGACCATCGAGCACGACCATCAGTCGATATTGAGGAAGAATAATTGTTCATGTTCACATCGTGACATCGATCAACAGCGAAGAGCGCAGAAAGCATGTTTGTTCTCAGCCGACTTAGAGCCCAAGTCTTCACCTATTTACAAGATTACCCATGACGAGTTTTAACCTAATTATATAAGCTTTGCCAACATGTTAGAAACAAAAGTGCGCTTTCTTGTTTTACTGATTTTACAGCAAAGGTTTTCTAAGATTTTTAGTAGATTGGAGAGAAGATCCAAAGAGATCTGTGATTGAAACTCCATTAATATCTATCTATTTATCTATGCAGTTTTTATACCTTATTTCTGTTATGAATTGCTTAGCCATGTCTGAGTAGTTATCTTTGTTAGATTTAGGGTTTAAATAGGTTATGATGGATTAGCCCCAACTATAGATTGCTAAGTTGTGATATTCATCTTTAGGATTGTCATTAATGCATGTTTCTAGATTAGCTACTTAGAACTTGCCCTAGGAGTTGTAGACATAAGCGATAGCTTGCATCTCACCTTGAATCTATCATAACTGAGCTAAGATTGCTAGAGTAAGGCGAAAGCTGATCTAGGAAGCTTAGTGAGCATATTGAATCCGTGCATTAACGCTTGACCAAGAGCGTCGGTTGATATTCCAATTGAATAATCGGTCGACGTTTAAACAAGTGTATCGATCGATATTCCTATAGAATAATCGATCGACACTTGTCAATAGAAAAACATAGAAAGCGGAAGCCTAATGGTTTGTTACTAAGAGTTGAGCTCTATAATATCATGCATACAACTTATTAGTCATCTGTAGGATTATAATCCTGACTACCTGAATAAAAGCCTAAAGTCTAGCTACTTTCATCTAAGTACCAAAAACCTAATCAATCAATCGAGCAATTAACTTTCTCACAAACTTGTCTTTTACATTTAAAAATAATCAACCTAGCTTAATTAGATTTATTAGGTTCCGTAGCTCCCTGTGAGTTTGATCCCAAAGTACTACAACTGAACCTCTTATTTGACAGAGTATAATTCACTCCTTAGGGTAATTTGAGTGATATCAACGTCTCGAGAGCTCGTAGACTGCGTTAGTGGCCTATACACAAGCTGCTACAAATGGGGGCTGTAGCAGCATCCCTAACGGTCTATACACATGCAGCTACAGTGCAAATTAACAGTTAACCAACAAATTTACTTTTACCCATAACTTTTGGGTTGATTCAGGATTGTTGGATCGACGCATCTCATTTTTAAACCTGTAAAAGTCATTTTAGAGGGATGAAAACCATAAACTACGAAGCATATATTTCTCTTTTAGATTTAATCTCTTGTGAATCTCTTATCTTTGTCTAAGGATTTATCTTGTTTATCTCTCTCTAATCTGTTGTTTATACATAAATCTATCATGGGTTTAGGTGGTTTCATAGTAATTACTGAGTAGATCCTTTAATAAAAGCTTTTGGGTTTTGTAGATTAGGGTGATTAGTGCTTCATTATATGATCTCTACTGATTGGTGTATTTAGTGCTAGATCAAAGTTGGGAAATCATAAGTTGTTTGATGAAATACTTGAATGAACTAGGCAATGTGCTTTACTTGCTTAGCCAACAAAAATTGATGCATGCATGCTTAGTGGCTTTTAGGACTTGAAATTCATGCATGCTTGATCATAATTAACCAATGGAAATTGATGTTAAAAAAATTGATTAGTATATGAGTTATTGTCATGTGAGTTGATTAGTTTAAATTAGTGATCTTAGGCTTAAACATTACCGTAATCCTGAATCATGGTTTTCAGACTTACTTTGAAATGGCTCTCCAAGATCGTATGATGTGTTTCCGTCAATTTGCGATAGATCTTTTTATCTCTTTAAAATTTTTTATTTTTAACTATATAATTCTTCACTTATCGAGTGGTCACTCTTCTTTTTGGTTTGCTAAGTTGTGGACATATTTACATGGGATTTGGGAGAACGGTGTAAACCCCATGGCAGGAAAATCCCAAATCATTTGGTCTGCTAAGTTTGTGGAGCACACTCTTCTTTTTTAGAACCGTGGCAGGAAAATCCCAAAAAGAAGAGTGTGCTCCACGAACTTATCAGACCAAACGATAAGGGTCGTAGCAAAAGAGTTTACATGGGATTTGGGAGAACGGTGAAAACACATTTCACCAATGCGAAAGAGATCACTACAACATTCAACTCATTGAGTGGAAGCACAATTGGATTAAGGAAAGGTACCGAAGTTGATTTACCTGACTGCTTGGGAGGAGTTGGAGGTGAAGAATATCATTGGTTAGTCTCTTGAATAATAAATGTTAAAACGAGGTGAAGAATATCATTGTATGTTAACATGAATTCCATTTTTTCAATTGTTGAGTCACTAAAATTATCTAGATTGTCAATGATAGATTGAAGTTGAAAATTGATGATGGATTGTTGTGTGTTAGGCCTGTGAATGTAGATTTGTAGTGTTTGTTGTGGATTTTCTCCTGAAGAATTTGTTGGTGTGAGACTGGATGAGATATATATGGCTCATTATTCACGTATGTGTTTTTGGTGGGTGCATACAGTGTTATAGATATGATTTATAGATGGTGAGTTAGATGTATTTTTCCTTACAATTTTTATGTTTGTTTTTAAAGATCATTTATTCAAGGGCGTTAAATATTTAGAGTTAATGGTTTGTTGTTAATTTCATGTTTTTGATTATGTTAAATTGTTACTTTTTTTATGAAGACTAATTAAAACTTGTCTCGCTGTTGGATACTCCCTCCGTTTCATTTTATTTGTCGTTCTAGGTTATGCACACAGACTAAGAAAACATATAATTTTATTAATTCCAAAACAAAAACACAATTACCTATACACATAACCATTTTTCAACCAATAGAAAAATAAAGTGGAAAATCTTATTAATAAATTTTGCATTGAAACTCTAAAACGACACTTATTTTGAAACGAAATTTTTTTCCTACAACGACAATCAATTCGAAACGGAGAGAGTATATTATTTATAGTCTGTGTTTAATGAGATATACTCGTATGTATATGTATCCTTGTATGCATCTTTTTTCTTTCTCCAAATAGGTGACCATTTGTTGTTCAATATCTTAAAAGGCGCTAACAGAAAATAAAGTTTATATCAGAAATGTTTATTTACCAAAAAAAATCTATACTATTAAAAGAGAAAAATTCTTAAAAAATCTACTTATAAAAGGTTATTGGACCTATTCATTAGAAACCTGATAAGTTTTATTATGTAAAGTTATATTTTTATACATTATATGGTTAGTTATTTTGTTTTTTTTTTCTAAATTGATGCAACTTATTTATTTTTCTTTTATTATAACATATAATGACATTAATATTCATCTTGGTTCGGACATACCATATTTAAGTGAATAAACTATAATAAACTGAATAAAAACATTACATTTATAAATATAGAAATTTCATGATCACTACAGTTGTCACGTTTTACAAAAATTCAAGGAAAGGACCATATAATACTAATTGATTTTGTGTTATGTGTTTAAAATAAAAATTTGTTAATTAATTTATAAATATAGGTGACCACTATGGTTGTGTAGTTCTCTAAACATCGATGAATAGTATACGATCGATACTATGTATTTCTGTTATATATTTATGATATAAATATATTAGTTTATGACAAAAGATTCTAAAATATATATATATATATATATATATATATATATATCACAAAATTATATACTAATTCATATATCACCAAAAGGATAATACTAAACTAACTTTTATTATTTACATTTAAAAATGTTTAATATCTATACTTAACAAACTACTAGACCCTGACCCGCGCGCCAGCGCGGATATAAATTTTGGTTTTTGGTTATTTATTTAACTAAATGATGCATTTGTAATATTTGATGCATTATATTCACCAAGTAAATATTTTTTTTGGCATCTTAAACCAACTATTTATGACGAATATTCGATATCATATAAAAAATTGAACAAATAGACGTAATTAGAGAATTGTAGACGATATATACAAATATTGGTTATTAATGTAAAATATAAAAAAATATTATATTATGACTTAGTATGGCATAAAATATTATAAATTAGTTATACATGTTTAAAGAAAATACAATGATTTTCAAATTTCTAGGAAAAATTTAACATATAAAAAGGACGATGAATTAGTCATCAAATTGTAACTAATTTCATGATTTTATTAATAATAAATTATTTATAGTCTTTGTTTTGTGTCAAGATAATTATTAAATGATATGTTAAAAGACCATGTTATGAACGCCCATGTTGTAAGCGTTTTTTTCCGGGAAGTGTAACAAACAAATTGTCTTTTAATTCTTTGTTTTGTTTAAGTTCTGTGCCGGTAAAAGATAAAAAAAATCTCTATCTTTTTCAATGTTCAATTTGAAGTTTATTATGCGAAAATCATACGTAAATATAGGCAATTGGTTGGAATCTCTATATCTTTATATTCTTACAAATTTTAAATTTATTGTTTCCTCTTCTGCAATCAAATCAATTACCGAAGTAATAGATCAATTGGTTGGAATCAAATCTATTCTTATAATTAGTGTAATTATGGTTACAGTTTCTATATTTAATAAGTACATTAAAGATACGACACTAAAGATATTATATTTTGATTAATAGAAGATATTGGATTTTGAGTTTGTATTTATTGATTTGTTTTTTATAAAGCTTAGAAAATCAATAGGTGGTTTGAATATTGTACATCGATCGGTGCATGATGTAAGTTGACTATATAAAACTTGAGCATGATCATTTCAAACTAAAGTATAGGTAGGTTATATGCATTTGTTATATTGTAGTTAATATATTTTAAATACTATATATGTCAAGTGATTCACGTTTTCGTAAAAATAAAATTCAAGTTCATTATTGAGCCATACTCGTACGTAATAAGTTACATTAAATATGATGTATTTTAGGTTCATTTAATGACATTAAGTTTAAATTTGATTAAGGAAAAATCATTAATTTAACTGAAAAAGACAAGCATTAAAATAGATAGGTTCATTTAATGACATTAAATTTAAATTTGATTAAGAAAAACTCATTAATTTAACTGGAAAAGACAAGCATTAAAATAGGTAGTTTAATTTAATTCTCAGTGGTATGGAAGTGTAAATAAGTTAGATAACTTAAGAGTATTTTTTAATGGGTACTTCTCTTTTAATAATATAGATGTAAACAAAAAAAAGAATATGCTGTGAATATGTGGATATAATCTTAGATTTCTTTTGTTAATTATTTTTACTATTATCTAACCAAAAAAACACTTAAAATTTAATTTATTTGGTCTACAAGTTTATTTATTACTTCTCTTTTAATAATATAGATGTAAACAAAAAAAAAAGAATATGCTGTGAATATGTGGATATAATCTTAGATTTCTTTTGTTAATTATTTTTACTATTATTTAACCAAAACGCACTTAAAATTTAATTTATTTGGTCTACAAGTTTATTTATTACTTCTAAATACTTTATTTTCCTTATTTCTATCAACCAAAATATCTAATTTATTCTAGTTATATTTTCTATCAAGATTTTTGGTAACCTACATTGATTATTAATCTATCATAACTTCTATTATCCTACATCGACTACAAACCTCTCATATTATAAAATACTGACTAACTCGATACTCCCTCCGTTTTGATTTAATTGTCGTTGTAGGAAAAACATTTTGTTTCGAAATAAGTGTCGTTTTAGAGTTTCAATGAAAAATTTATTAATAAGATTCTCCACTTTATTTTTCTATTGGTTGAAAAATGGTTAGGTGTATAGGTAATTGTGTTTTTGTTTTGGAAATATACAAAATCATATGTTTTCTTAGTCTGTGTGCATAAACCTAGAACGACAAATAAAATGAAACGTAGGGAGTATCTTTTTACCATCAACTCTATCTAAACCAAAACACCAAAAAAGAGTCAGCAAAGAAACGATTCCAAAAACATGATTAATAATATGCAGATGACCTTTTTGAAAGACTTCAAACCACACAAAACTGCTTGGCGTGTACAAGTCAAAGTCCTCTACTCATGGAGACAATGGACCAAAATTACTGGTGATTCATTGAAACAATTTTTAATAGTATAGATATCTAATAAATAGTTAGAATTCATTCAAATTTTATCAAACAATCAACAAAAGAATACCCACGATTCTCAAGCGCGGGTCAAAATCTAGTATAACGTTTATAGACTGTTTTCCCAAACTTTAATAACTGGCGAAAATCATTAAAATAATATAGTTTCCAAATTTTTTTTTAATGGGTCTTTACTGGGCCGTGTTTAAAGGCTTGGATAGGTTAAAATAAAAGAAGAAATGTAATTGTGTATAGCCCAAAATATTGTGCAAGTTAAAACGTTTAGTTTTGTGGGTTGATATAAAAAAAAAAGAGAAAAGGTTTTGGTTCGGGAACTTTTTTAAAAATACCCTTTACTTCAAAAGATCGGGATTCCATCTCGGGACACATCAGTGGAGACTCCTAAGCTGGTGATGTTGCGGACCAGACTATGCAGAGATGGTGGATTCCTGCACTACACTGTTAGAACTGAGAAGTATATTGAATATGATCCGCCCAACCACGCTCTCTTAGCTCCTCATAATGGAGTCTAAGCCAATTACAAACTCTCTAGACCCAGCCC
The DNA here is from genome assembly GCF_000309985.2 of Brassica rapa. Lineage (NCBI taxonomy): Eukaryota > Viridiplantae > Streptophyta > Magnoliopsida > Brassicales > Brassicaceae > Brassica > Brassica rapa. The sequence goes on from NC_024803.2 coordinate 21,848,003, forward strand.
AAGGCCAAGCAACTAACTGACTCAATTATTCTCCTTGGGTCCTTTTATATATTCAAGGCCCAAGTACAATCCATTCTCTAACGACTTACTCAACTGCCAGCTCTACTTCCTCTTCTTTCTCTTCCTTATCCTCCTCTTCTCCCATGTTCCTCTTCCTCACGTAAACCCTCCGCATCATATCAATACCCCCGTTCACGAGTTTCAGCTTGTCCTCAAGTGAAAACGAAGGAAACTGATGTCTAACATCTCTAGCTCGCAACCAAGATGTCTCATGTGTAGGAAGATGACTCCACTTGACCAACACTTCCAAATATCCCTCCTCATCATAACGAGTATCCAAAATCTCTTCTGGTTCAATACGCACTTCATCAGTTCCATCCAACACCGGTGGAAGCTCTGTAACAACCGTAGCTTCACCAATCACCGGTTTAAGCTGTGACACATGGAAAATCGGGTGAATGCGTGAAGACTCTGGCAACTTCAATATATAAGCCACCTTGTCCACTCGTGCCAAAACTTCGAACGGCCCATAATACCTTGCTGCCAGTTTCTGAAACAATCTCCTACTCACTGAATGTTGACGATAAGGTCTCAGCTTCAGAAAAACCATTGAGCCAACTTCGAACTCCAAATCACGTCGATGCTTATCCGCATTGTTCTTCATCAATACCTGTGCTCTGACGAGATTATCTTTAATAGTCTCTAACATACGATCTCGCTCCTGAAACGCAGCCTCGACCTCAAAGTTCAATGTCGACCCAGCCTCATGCGCTACCAACTGTGGAGGGTCTCTGCCATACACGAGTTTGAACGGAGTACACTTCAAGGCCGTATGATACGCTGTATTATACCATGTTCTGCCCATAAGAGAAACTTGGACCAAGTCTTAGGGTGAGTGGAGGCAAAACAGCGTAAGTAAGTCTCCAAGCATCTGTTTAACACCTCCGTTTGGCCATCGGAATGGGGGTGAAACGCTGTGCTAAAACGCAATCGTGTGCCTGATAAACGAAAGCACTCTTTCCAGAACTTGCTGAGGAAAATCCTGTCACGATCCGAGATGATTGATTTGGGAAAACCATGCAAACGAATAACCTCTTTTGTAAACTTGTCAGCGACGTCAACAGCGGTAAAAGGATGTTTCAGAGCTATGAAATGGCCATATTTACTGAGGCGATCCACTACCACCAGAATGACGTTCACTCCTTGTGATGTTGGTAATCCCTCGATAAAATGCATCGCAACATCCTCCCATATACGAACTGGAATGTCTATTGGTTGCAGCAAGCCCGCAGGAGATAGAGTAGAAGTCTTGTGTGTCTGACACACTGTACATGCTGCCACATACTCCTGTATTCTTTTTCTCATCTTTGACCAATAGAAGAGAGCTCAAACCCGCTGCAGAGTTCGTAAAACACCCGCATGCCCTCCCATCAGACTGTCATGGCATTCTTGAAGAATGAGAGATATCTGTGACGAGTCTGCAGGGATGACCATGGCGTTCTTATAGAACAGACGACCATTGACCACTGTAAAGCCATTCTTCACTGCCTCCTTATCCAACACTTTTCGGATTGTCTCCTGAATCTCTCTATTTTCCTCCACTTCTCTGTACAAATCTTGCAGCTGTAAAGACGACGGAACTGTTAAAGCCATCAAGTCGATCTGCACTCTCTCAATCCCTGAATACTCAATTCTAGAAAGACCATCTGCCACCTTATTTTCACTTCCAACCTTATACTCAATATCAAACTCATACCCCAAGATCCTCGTTAACCAACGCTGATAATCCAAGGTTATCTCCCGCTGTTCAAGGAGATACTTAAGGCTCTGTTGATCCGTTCTGACAACAAACCGTCTACCCAAGAGATAATGGCGCCATTTCTGAATTGCCAGCACAATAGCCATTAGCTCTCTTTCATATATCGGTTTCTGTTGCTCCTTAGCCGTCAACCCTTTACTGAAGTAAGCAATAGGGTGCTGGTTCTGCATCAATACTGCCCCAAGACCAAAACCAGACGCGTCTGATTCCACAACGAACATCTGTGAAAAATATGGTAATGCTAACACCGGAGCTGTTATCATTGCGTGTTTCAACTTAGCAAACGCACTCTGTGTTAACTCATACCACACAAATTGCTCCTTCTTCAGTAAATCTGTGAGAGGTCTCGCAATAGAACCATAGTATTGTACAAACTTCCTATAGTAGCCCGTTAATCCCAAAAATCCTCTCAGCGCTTTCACTGTTGTTGGGGAGGGCCACTGCTGCACTGCTGCTATCTTCTGATTGTCAGTTGAGACACCATCACGTGTAATCACATGTCCCAAATACTCGACCCTTCCTTGAGCATATGCACACTTCTTTCTGTTAGAAAAAAGTTTTTGCTCCACAAACACATCCAAGACCAAACTCAAAGGCTTCATATGCTCCTCCATGCTTGTGCTATAGATGAGAATATCATCAAAAAACACTAGCACAAACTTCCTCAAGAAACTTCTGAATATATCATTCATCAGCGCTTGGAACGTGGTCGGGGCATTAGTAAGCCCGAAAGGCATTACTAAAAAATTCAAAGTGACCATCATGTGCCCGGAAAGCAGTCTTTGCGACATCTTGCTCCTGCATCCTTATCTGATGATACCCGGCTCTAAGATCCAGCTTCAAAAATACCGTAGCTCCATGCAATTCATCCAACAATTGATCAATCATCGGGATTGGATATTTGTCTGGAACCGTCGCTCTATTCAAAGCTCTATAATCCACACAAAATCTGTGTGAATTATCCTTCTTTTTCACCAATAAGACAGGACTTGAGAAAGGACTCTGACTTGGCCGAATCAACCCTTCCTCCATCATCTCTTTAACCATTTTCTCCATGACCTCCTTATGTGCTTGAGGATACCTATAAGGCCTCACACTTACAGGTTTTGAATTTTCCTGCAGCACAATCGCATGTTCTCTACCCCTGACCGGAGGTAAACCCACTGGTTTCTGAAAGACCTCCTCATATTCTTGTAATTTCTGAGCAATCATCAGCGGTAACTCTTCCTCGGAAGCTTTTGATCCATCCACTGCTTTCAATTCCATCTCTGGAACTGTTTTTCTCTCTGGAACATTTACCGAGAACGTTTTGATGGAAACCTGTTGTTCGTGTAGTGTTGGATCACCGACTAAGGTTACTGGCACTCCGTGGTAAGTGAAAGACCATTCATTGCGTTCCCAATCCACCAAACATTTACCCAAAGTTCGCAGCCACTGGACGCCCAGTATGACATCAACGTTTCCCAACTCCAGTACAATGAAATCAGCTTGGAACTTCATAGATGGTAACCTTAGCTCCATGTTTTTACAAATTCTAGAGCCATTGACCGAGATTCCCGTTCCCAATAGCACACTCAGGTTTGGATTTTGTGTGATAATGAGTTTATTCATCTTTGCTGCAGCTGGTGATATGAAATTATGAGTGGCTCCACTATCAATCATCACCACCAACAAATTTGCCTTCATAACGCCACGCAGCTTGGTGGTGCGCGGAGAAGACAATCCCAAAAAAGAATTCAAGGATAGTTCCATCATTGATGCTTCTGTGTCTTCAACCTCTTCCTCAACTTCAATCAATGACTGATCTAAAATCTCCATTTCAATGCCATTTATAACCGTCAAAACCTGAAGAGCTCGATTGGGACACACATGTTGCCTTGACCACTTGTCATCACACGTAAAACAGAGCCCCAAACGCTTCTTTTCAGCTATATGAGCTTCAGTCAAACGTAGCTGCGATTTCTGCCTTCCAGTCTCGTTCTGTTTTGGTTGTTGAGGTTTGAAAGTCCACCCTGAACTGCTCTTGGAAGACGCGTATGATTTTGTCGACGCTGTCTTGAAACTGTCTTTCTTCTCCGCTTGTCTCTCTCGACAAACTACTTTATACAACACATTGTCCTCCATTTGATACCTTGACGAAATCATCTCATCCAAATCCACTGGTTTGCACATATTAACTACTTCCCTCATCTCCGGTTTCAGGCCATTCATAAAAATTCCCTCCAGTTGAGTATCTGCAAACCAGTTACTTGTGTAGAAAGATCTTCAAAGGCGTGGATATATTGAGCTGCAGTTCATGTCTGCTTGACTGCAAAGAACGGCTGACTGGGATCTCTGAACTTCTCTTTACTAAACCGCGACACCAGCTTCTGTTTAAACTCAATCCAACTTCGAAAACCTCTTCGATGCATTTCACTATTGAACCAGCTCAGAACGTCACCTGCTAAACTCACTGAAACTACCTCCAGCTTAGCTCTGTCATCGTAACCGCCAATCCTGAAAAAACATTCAGCTAGTGCAAACCAAGCATACGCATCCACACCATCAAACACAGGCAATTCCACACGTTTCAACATTCGCTCGCGACTACCAACTACAGTGGTTCGATCATTCGCATCCTCATTCCTACTACTACGGCCAGGTTCCAAGGTGGAATTATGTACCTGATAGTTAGGATGACGATACGGTGGGGGCGATTTGTCGGAAACATCAATCGATTTTGAAAGTTTCTTCTCCAATCGAGCGCACATCTTCTCGTAACATGCTTCGATCTTCGCCTCCAACGTCTCTTCGATTCGCAATTCCATCGCCTTCGCATTCTTCTCCAACTCATGAAACGACTCAGCAAATCGCCGATTCGTATCAACCTGCGATGCTGTATGATCGCGTAACGTCGTCGCGAGTGACTCCATCGTCATCGGATGATCCGATTGATTCTCGCTGGTTAGTCTCGTGTTCTTCATTCCCGATCTCGCGAAGTTCCGTTCTCCAGAGCGCTCACCGTAACCAATTTGTTAGAACTGAGAAGTATATTGAATATGATCCGTCCAACCACCCTCTCTTAGCTCCTCATAATGGAGTCTAAGCCAATTACAAACTCTCTAGACCCAGCCCAAGGCCAAACAACTAACTGACTCAATTATTCTCCTTGGGTCCTTTTATATATTCAAGGCCCAAGTACAATCCATTCTCTAACGACTTACTCAACTGCCAGCTCTACTTCCTCTTCTTTCTCTTCCTTATCCTCCTCTTCTCCCCTGTTCCTCTTCCTCACGTAAACCCTCCCCATCATATCATACACAGAGACATCGAAGTGTTGAATTGCAGAGATACACAATTTGGAAATTGAGTTTTAATTTGTGTTGCGTGATTGATGATAGATTTGCCTAAATTACCTTCATCTGATTCCGGTGCACTCACTGATCTTCGGCGGTCTCCTCGGCATTGGCTGTTACATTTGCAAGATAGAAGGTTGGAATAAGTCAATTTGATTGTTTTGTTTTGTCTCTGGTTGTAAAACTGCTTCTGTAATGTATGCTGTAAAAGTCAGCGGTGAGCTAAAAGGAACTCTCATATATATATATATATATATATATATATATATATATTTATTTATTTATTTTTATTTTATTTTTCTTAGCCATCTTGTCGTGTTTTTGATTTGTCTGCTCAAACAAATGTTTCCCTTAATACAAATTTTCAGGCCAAATGCAAAGAGAAGGTAGATGTCAAGACCTGGACATTTTTCATTAGTATCCCATTTGCGGTAAGAATGTGATTTAGCTAAAAAGTTTCCCGAGTACTACGATGTCATTGTGAATGTTGACTGAAAAAAAGATCTGTTTGGCTTAATTTGCTGCTGGTTGGATTTCAACAACGTCTGTTTTTTCTCTCTCTGTTTTTCTTAGTTTCTCTTAAAGCTAATCAAACTATGTTTTTAGTGTTCTAGTCACTTGAATACTTGACAATTGGAAGGTGGAAAACTTCTATTTTTTTTTTGTTAGTAAATGCTTAAATCTCTCTTTTGGTTTTAGGCTGATGGTGAGAAGAAAGATTATGACTTACTCTTAGGCGGAGTCCAGGGCAGTCACTTTCTAGCAGGTGACTTTATAGATTTATATTTTTGAAAAAGAAATTTGTCAAAGCTTAAGCCTGTACTCGAGTCTGGCCAAAAAAATCATTTACTTTTGTTGACTTTTTTAGTTTATTAATAAACTTAAGATTGACTTGCCAATTTAGCACGCCGTGAACACACAGTTAACACAATGTTAACTAGACGTTAAATGTTGGCGTTAAGTGAAACGACGTCGTTTCATCTCATTTGAAAACGACGTCGTTTTACATGATTTGAAAATACAATCATGTAAACCCCTGGATTCGAACTCGGGTTGGTTGGTTCAAATGACAAGGTCTTTTACTACTGGGTTAGTGGAACTTTAAATATACTTACTAACATGTTTACTTTTATTTGGTACTGATTGAATATAAAATATTCTCTAAAAACTTAAAAAGATCTTTAAAATTCTAAAAATTTGAAAAATAAGAAATTTTTTATAAAATTAATTTTGAAATTAAAAATGAAAATAAATTTTATTTTTCTTTTTAAAAAAATAAAAACTCTTCCAAAATTTTCCAAAAAAATTATAACGATCTTTAAATTCCAAAAAATTGAAAAAAATAAAGAAATTTTTTACAAAATTAATTTTGAAATTAAAATTGAAAATAAATTTTATTTTTTTAAAAGAAAAATAAAAAAATCTTCCAAAATTTTCATAAAATTAATTTTGATAAAATTAAAATATTTTTTTTCTTTAAAAAATCAAAACAATGCCAAAATTTTCATTTTTAAAAAAAAAAATCCAATTTTTTAAAAAATTATAATAAAATGCAAAAAATTAAAGTTACAATTATCAACTTTTTATGTGTGTATAATTAATTTCAACTTTTAGCAAATGTATTAATAAAATTGAAAATGTTGGAAGATTTTTTATTTTTTTGAAAAGAAAAAATAAAATTTTATTTTCTATTTTAATTTCAAAATTAATTTTTTAAGAAATTTCTTTATTTTTTCAATTTTTTGGAATTTTAAAGATCTTTTTAAGTTTTTAGAAAATTTTGGAAGAGTTTTTATTTTTTAAAAAGAAAAATATAATTTTATTTTTAATTTAATTTCTAAATTAATTTTATAAAATCTTCTTTATTTTTTTAATTTTTTTTGGAATTTTAAAGATCTTATTAAGTTTTTAGAGAATTTTTTATATTTAATATGTACCAAATAAAAGTAAACATGTTATTAAGTATATTGAAAGTGCCAGTAGCCCAGTGGTAAAATACCTTGCCATTTGACCAACCAACCTGGGTTTGAATCCATGGGTCTACATATTTTTAATTTCAAATCATGTAAAACAACGTCGTTTCATCTCATTTCACTTAACGCCAACAATAAACGACGTCAAATATTTCTGTTAAATTTGTTGACGGCGTGCTAAATTGGCAAGTCAGCGAAAACATTGTTAATTAATTCTAAAGTCAATGAAAGTTTAGTGTTTTTTTGGTCAGCCCAAAAGTTCATGTTTCTTTTGGCAATTCGTGCAAAGTTGAGGTTTTTTTTGGATGAATTCTCGTTTTTTTTGGCTGAATTCTCGTTTTTCTCTCTCTGTTTTCCTTAGTTTCTCTTAAAGCTAATCAAACTATGTTTTTAGTGTTCTAGTCATTTGAATACTTGACAATTGGAAGGTGGAAAACTTCTATTTTTTTGTTAATAAATGCTTAAATCTCTCTTTTGGTTTTAGGCTGATGGTATAAACCATAAATCTATAACATGCCAGTTTGGAAGGAAGCCCGACGAAGACCAGATCTATAGAACCCAAAGCAGAAACGTTTAGAAAAAAATAATAGAGGTGGGACCCATACTGCTGACGTGCCACCTCAGGAAAAACTCAACTGAACTATTATATTATAGATTTATCAATCCTTATAAATTTTATATAGATTACAGAAAGTGAAGGTAATGCATTCTACCATTTGGAGTCGCTCAAAGGGGCGCACACCAATAAGGAGATGGGTCAAATTCATAATTCGGTGATGAATGAAGTCATTCAGCTGGTCCAATTCCAAGCAGCTGATATTTTGTCCCAAGTTTCGATGACAGAAGATGAATATTCTGCTTCCAACAGCTCGAGTGAGGGGCAAATGAACAAACATCATGTTTGAGATCCGTTGTGAAATATTTTAACTAAATAATATTTTGAATATGAAAAACATTTTAATTTGTTTACTTTTTTTTCTCACAGGCGGTTACACAGAAACAAAATCGTTTGGTTTGCTAAGTTCGTGGAGCACATTCTTCTTTTTCATCGGTGCAATTTACGTACACTAAGGATCTCGAGCTCATGGAACAACCTTAGAACAAAGATGAGCAGATCTAGGCGTAAGGGATCAAAATGCAACGATTAGAGCATCTCCAACCCAACCCAAATTTTTTTTTTAAAGAGAGCACACTCTTCTTTTTCGTGGGTGTACACTAAGGATCCCTAGCTCGTGGAACAACCTTAGAACAAATATGAGCAGATTGAGGCGTAAGGGATCAAAAGGCAACAATTAGAGCATCTCCAACCCATTTTATTTTAAAGTGAACAAAACTTAAGAATGAAAATTTGAAAGTTGGTTACTCCAACGATGAATCCTCAAAAAAATCCCTAAAATTTTATTTCTTTACATTATAGTTCTTGACATTAACAGAAGTTACTAATATTTATGAAAAGAAATAACTATAAAGACCAAAAAGAAAATAAAAGATAGTTATGAGTTTGTGAACAGTGAAACCTCAAATTCACAACCTCAAAATTTGAGAATTTGATGTTAAGTTGGAATGACACAAACCTCAAAGTTTAAAGATTTGAGGTTGGGTTGGAGATGTCCTTACAGACCAAACATAATAGTTATTTATTAACTGACGGAAAATCTGAGGCAAATTGCCCAAAACCAAAGACATATGGAGAAAATGAAACAAAAGCCGGGTGACGACTTCTAATTTTTTTATTTTTTCTTTATTCTTAGTGAAATTTTTTCTTTATTCTTAATGAAATTTTTTATTTTTAGTGAAAATTTTATGTATTTGAATTTTAAATATGTTTTCAATTGTAAATTTTAACTTATTGTGGTTTATAATATTTTAAATAAATATTTTAATTAAAACCCTCGTATATCTGGTCTATAATATTTTAATTTTAAAATATTATGTTCAAAAAATAAATTATTTTGAATGTTTTTGATGAATTCCCGACGGATGGATTCAAGATGGGTTTCCCAACGAAATTGTCAGAATTCATCGGTAAAATTCGGGATGGACAGGACACATGTGTTGGTTGTGGGTTTGCAACCTCGCTTAACTCTTCCTAAATCACCATTGGCCTATTAAACAAAGAGTAGAAGTCTGGCCATAATGAAATAGGATTACTCTTTTGTTTATATATATGAAGTCGTCCCGTAGAGAAAAGGGATTTCTTTCACTCTCCTTTTGGAGAATAAAAGAGAGAGAAGTACATGAAGTTATCTCATTCTGACAGCGACATGCCAACGTCGGTACCCGAAGCTGTTATCCCCACAGCGTAATTATTCTGTGTCAGCACCTCGTATATCTTGTTGTCCGCCTATGCCGTCATTCTAGTCTAGTATCAATCACAATCTCAACTTTACCAATTGAAGGTAAGCTCAAATAACCCACATGATTAATTACAAATGGCTTGAGCGACGTAGACAGCTTTCTCACAAAGTACAACTATAAACACAAAACTTCTATTATTTCTTTGATGTCGCCTAGATACAATTTCATTAATACAAGATTCTGAAACAGAATTTGGAAGTTTGAAGAGTATTTTGGTGAGTATGGGGCTGAAAAGGAAGCCTTGAATCTTCAGTAGCCAACAATTTGCCTATTTTAACCGAAACAGTCATTAGTCAGTGTTTCTTGCTAGTTGTGACTCGTATACAAAGATGAAAATTAATATAAGAATATATCAAATGACTAATACAACGAAAATATCTGGTTTTCTGCAAATCTAATCATATAAGGAAACTGAAGTTTTGAGGTTTGCCCAAAAAAAAAAAGGAAACTGAAGTTTCAGGAAAAAAAGAACAAGAATTCACTTTAAGCCATTGCATTTGCATACCCATAAGCATACAATTTCATAAATAAATAAAAAAAATGGCTCCCCAAATGGATCATCAATAGTTTCATCAATGGGTTATATGTGATTCCAAATGAGAATGAACAGAGCAATTGATTTAGGCAACTCCAGCACTAGCCAATAGCCATCAATGGATAAACTTCCTTGGAAGAAACATAGGACTCTCTACGTGATCCACGAATAATTTCCTACCACTAGACGTAGTATCTCCACTTCTTTCGAGGTCAACTCTTCTAGCCTTGTCTTGTTTGGGATCGTAATAGAGAATTGAAAACTGGTCACCAAAATATAATTGTTCAAATATTAGCTCTCCGGTTTCAATAGTACCCCTGCAACGGAAGAAGTCACAAGTAGGAGCAACGACAGAATATTTAGACCACTCATGTTTTTTGACATCCATTAGAACCCATAGGTCGAATTTACGGGTCAGTGAAACATTTACTAAGGCTATCTTTCCGTTGTAGCGCACCAAATCAGACTCAAAACGTGATATGATTTGAACATCCTCAGGTAATGTAATAAGACTGAACTCTTCAGATCTCAAATCAAAGCCCACTACTACAGATCTTCTGTCAGTGAGGTTAGACCACGCTCCATAATAAACAACCCCATTATAGCATATACCTTGTGTTCCTGGGTAATACGGATACTTACATTCGATCACTCTCCATGATTCTTGAGCTCCTCCTAAAGTGAGAACTTGAGACTTTTCAAGAACCACTGATCCATCTATATCATGAACGAAATACATGGAAAGAACTTTATATAGATCATTAACCGGATCATATCCAAAAAAGATTACGTCAGTTATGGCATCAGTTAAAGTTAGGAACTGGCCCGTGCTAGGATTCCCAATCACGACAATACTAGAGTCATGATCTACACAACAGATCAAGCCATGGACTGGTGGAGAAATTTGACACCCTGGAAGAGTAATACTATCACCAAGAGACAGTCCACCCGAGAGAGAAGAATAGTGAGAACGCCGCGTATCATGACAGTAGCGATGGAGAAGAAGACGTGGCCGTGTGGAAGAACGAGTAAGGTACAAGTCGTTGAAATATTTACCGTGGATTATAGATAACCAGAGTTTTGACAGGCAGATGAGCCTTGACAACGATCTCGGAGGCAGCTTCGTAAGAATCTCTATTATCAAATCCACAGGAAGAGAAAGAGACTCTGTATCATCTCCTTCCTTTGACCTCATGATCCTCCTTGCTCTTTTTTTAATATCTTATACCCTAATTCAAGTCTGCTATCTTAAAATAAAACTAGAATCAGATCCGCAGATTATGTTTTCATTTATAATAATTTGTGTATAAAAATATATGATGTTTTGTATAAATTATAGTTGTTTTAATTTGTTTTGATGGTCATTATCTTATCTTATCTTATTTTATTTTATTATATATATAAAGTATTGTGCTCTGCACACAGCCCTCCACATTATCAGGAAGCATGATGTTTTTTCTGTCACGTGTCATGTCAATATTTAAGCATTTCATGTTTATGTTTCGGTGAGTTACGTTGAGTGGGCCAGTTATTGTGTCTGAAAAATTCATCGGGTTCTGTTACTGTTTTCATACAGGCGCAGATGTTAATAGTTTCTTTTTCCTTTGTTGGAGACGCAAAGCAAAGCCGCAGATGATGATTTTGGCCGACAGTCTTCTCTATGAAAAACGTTAACGGTCCAGCTTCTCCTCCTCATTGATGATTCTGAGAAACGTCTGCAGTTATGGTATTCAATCAACTACGTCCACTTCTTGAGCTTCAATTCATCGATACAATTTTTCTAAACTCTCTGTTCAGTCTTCTCTTGGAGATGTCAAGTCTATACGCTTCGTGGAGATTTTTCTTTCATCTCTACTAGAGATTTTATTGGTAAATTTTGTCATCTGGGTCATTTGAATGCAAGAAATAATCTCTAAAACTATATCTTGTGGAGTTGTGGGTATAGAAAAAAATCTGTCATTTTGAACTCTATTTATGTATATTTCTCAGCTCAGCAAAGTCAGATTTTTTGGGAACTCATATTCCATGTGAATATATTATCAACATACATCTCTCTTGGAAAGGGCCTCACAATCTCCCATCAATAGAACCTCCATGATATTCTCGCCGACGATACATTAAATCCTGTCGCAACCTCCCTTTCTTGCGTTAGATTTCTATCTATCAGTTCATTATATTTTTAATACTTTTATCATTTGCTCATGATCCTATTTTGTTGCTTCGCGCCCGAAATTATGCGTATTTGGATTGTTCAACAGATTGTCTCTAATAGCTTTGTCAGTAAAACAATTGCGGATCTGGACATCACTGAAACTCTTCATCATAGAGATAAAAAACACCGCAAACATGAAGTCGAACATCTGATTGTGCAACAACCATCAGATTCAACTATTGAAGAATCAGCTTTATTTACTACAAGAAACAGTCTTTAGGTGACTCGATCTCTTACCTTCTGATGGCGGGTAAGAACAGTGATCAGCTCAATCTAGGGATTTCGAATTTGAAATCACTAGAGACCTGCAACTTGAAGAAGATGAATCTAATCGAATCTCTTTCAAGGCTTCTCGAACAAGATGAATTGAATCAAATCTCTATCAAGGTATAAAGCACAAAGCTAGTTTATTAATTCTTAAAAGCGTGTCTTACTAAGCCATAAGAGAGTTCTTTATATAGAACTCTTAAACCGTCTTTAAAAACCTAATCCTAATAGTAAAAGCTTGATAACTTAAGACTCAAGTAAAAAGGAAATATTCAAAAAGGAAAGATGCCGTTAAGCTTCTAAGATGCTGCTGCATCAGGTCCCTCGGGGTGAAGAGGATTTAACCGCGAATCGTGAGGCTGGTCCGGCGGAAAATAGCGGGATAGGTACTTGACATTGAAGACATCCGAAGTAGTGATATCAGAAGGGAGACGAAGGCGATAGGCATTATCATTGATACATTCCAAAACTTCTAAGGGCCCAATCTTTTTAGCTTTAAGTTTGTTATAAGCGTGTGCAGGCATACGATCTCTCGTTAAGACTGCCCAAACAAGGTCGCCGGTGTCGAACACAAGGTGTCGTCGATGAGCATCAGCCGCTGTTTTATATTTTTAAACCGAGGCCTCCAAGTTACATTTAGCCTGAACATGTGTGTCGACTAGATGGTCCAAAAATGTTTCAGCATCACCATGCAGACGTGTCCAATCGGGAAGAGTAGAGAGATCCGTAGGAGCCCGTGGAACGAGTCCGTAAACAATCTCAAATGACTGAGGCGAGTACTGCGGTTGTGAGCATGGTTGTGAGCAAATTCTGCTTGTGGTAGTTTTGAATCCCAAGACTTGATTGAAGTGCCTACCAAGCTGCGCAAAAGATTACCAAGGGAGCGATTTGTAACTTTTGTTTGCCCATATGTCTGAGGATGATATGCCGAGCTCATATCAAGACTTGTGTTCAATAATTTCCATAAGGACCGCCAAAAGTGACTAAGAAATCTTGAATCTCTGTCTGAAAAAATCGACAAAGGTAATCCGTGAAGTCGGTAGATTTTACGGAAAAACAGCGTAGCGACTTGGACTGCATCAGTCGTGCGTTTACAAGGTATGAAGTGGACCATCTTGGAGAAGCAATCAACCACCACGAAGATCGAGTCATACCCCTTTTGAGTTCGTGGTAAACCCATCACGAAATCCATACTGATATCAGTCCACGACTGAGTAGGTATGGGTAAAGGGAGATATAAACCTGCATTTTATGCTTGCCCTTTAGACTGTTGACAAATAACACATCTTTCAACAAAGCGTTCAACGTCGCGGTGGAGCGAAGGCCAAAAGTATGATGTTGTGATAAGGTGTAATGTACGATCCCTCCCTATGTGTCCCTCGTTATGGAGCTCTGAAATAAGCTGTAGGTGCAGGCTACAATCCGGTATGCAGAGACGGTTATCCCGTAAGAGGAAACCGTCTAAAGCATAAGATGAAGAACAACCGGTTGAAACTGCAGTCCATATCGGACCAAAGAACACGTCGGTAGGGTAAAGGTCCGCGAAGGAACTAAATCCGGGAACAAACACATGAAGAACTGCAAGTAAGTGATGACGTCTACTCAGGGGGTCAGCAACACAATTACTTGTACCTGAAGTATGCTTGATAACAAAAGTAAACTGCTGCAAAAATGTGATCCAGGACGCATGGCGAGAAGAGACTTTATCTTGAGTACTGAGATATTTGAGGGCATCGTAATCGGTATAAAGGACGAACTCTTTGTGAAATAAATAGTGGCGCCAATGCTTGATTGCTTGTACGATAGCGTAGAACTCAATATCATACGTGCAGTATCGAAAACGGGCACCTGCGATCTTTTCACTAAAGAAAGCGATTGGTCTGTTTTTTTTGACTCAGGACTGCGCCAATACCGGTTTTAGAAGCATCAGTATGTAGTTCGAAAACTGCAGTGAAGTCGGGTAGAGCAAGAATAGGAGCGAAGTTTAGCTTTTCCTTGATAATGTTGAATGAAGTTGTCGCCGCTTGGGTCTATTCAAAAGATCCCTCTCGAATGCAATTAGTTAAAGGGGCCATGATCGAACTGAATTGAGGCACAAAACGGCGGTAAAAGGAAGCTAAACCATGGAAGCTTCTTGCTTCGGAAATTGTTTTTGGCTCAGGCCAAGACTGGATAGCAGAGACTTTTGCCAGGTCGACTTGTAGACCATTCTCAGAAACGATATACACCAAAAAGTGAACCTGAGGTAGACCAAAAGCACACTTCTTGATCGTTGCAAACAACTTGTCACGTCGCAGCACTACTAGAACTTCCCGTAGGTGCCGTAAGTGCTCTTCCAACGTTAGACTGAAGATCAAGATATCGTCGAAGTAGACGACGACGAATTTGCCAATAAAAGGCCGTAATGCTTGGTTCATAACACGCATAAATGTGCTTGGTGCATTTGATAATCCAAAGGGCATTACCATCCACTCGAAAAGCCCTTCTCGTGTCTTGAAAGCTTTTTTCCACTCATCTCCTTGACGAATGCGAATTTGATGCTAACCGCTTTTTAAGTCCAATTTGGAGAATATACGTGCCGTTCCGATCTGATCCAAGAGGTCATCTATACGGGGAATCGGAAAGCGATAACGTACTGTGATTTTATTCACCGCTCGACTATCGACACACATACGCCACGAACCATCCTTTTTTGGTATTAGCAATGCTGGGACAGCGCAAGGACTCATACTTTCGCGTAAAAATCCTTTTTGTACCAATTCTTCCACTTGTTTGCGTAACTCTGCATGCTCGGACGGACTCATACGGTAATGGGAGCTGTTAGGGAGATTTGCGTCTGGAACAAAATCGATCTGGTGTTGTATGTCTCGCAACGGAGGAAGTCCCGGCGGTAAATTACTTGGGAACACATCGGAAAACTCCTTCAGAATGATTTGAAACTCTGGACTTGGTTCTTGTTCAAGTGAAGGTGATGAGGAATGTGTCATAGTTAAGACGTAGACAATCTTTTCTTTGCGCAGCGCTGCTTCAAAGGGTTTCTTGTTTAGTAAAAGAAGTGGAGATGGTGGTATAGGTGTTAGAGGCGATGATGGTATAGGTGTTAGAGGCGCTGGTGGTGTAGAGGCGAGAGGCGTCGGTGGTGCAGGTTTGAGTGTGAAGGTCCGATTTTGAAACTTGAACGTATATGTATTGAGAAAACCGTCATGTAGCACACGTCTGTCAAACTCCCAAGGTCGACCGAGCAGTAAGTGACAGGCGTCCATTGGTACTATGTCGCAGTAGATTTTATCATGATAAGAATCACCGATAGAGAAAGCGACTAAAGCACGTCGTGTAATAAGGACGTCGTTTGTTCGTTGTAACCATGCAAGTTTGTATGGAGCCGGGTGGTGCTCGTCCTGGAGTGAAAGTTTCTTAACAGCGTCTTCAGCAATCACGTTCTCGCTGCTGCCTGAATCAATAATTAGTTTACAGACTTTTCCTTCAATCGTGCAGCGGGAGTGGAACAGGTTATTCCTTTTTGGAAAGTCTTTTTGTGATCGTGGTGCTAGACAAGATCGTCGTAGCATCAACGATATACCAATGTCGGGTTCGAGTTCTTCTGGAGAATTGTCAACATGGTCGCTAACTGTATCATCAATTTCAAGCTCGACATCACGGCCGGATGAGTCAAGTAGTAAGCCTCGACGGTTCCTGTTCGGACAGGCGGACTGTCCGTGACCGGGTTCTCCGCACGCAAAGCAACGTAGGACACCAGTTTTGGCAGGTCGATTTTGATCAGCCGGAATAATTGCCGTCTCAGTCGGAGTTGCGGGTGGCGCTGTAGCGGTGGGAGTGGTGGTGGGGGTCATAGATGGTGATCATTGTTATTGTCGCGATGACTTCCATGAAGAAGAGCTTGTTTTATTTTGAGCCTCCACTGTTAATGCTTGCTGGTGAGCTTCCAAGAGAGTAAGAGGATTAAACAAATTAAGTGTATGTTGAATTTGTTGCCGTAATCCACCAATGAAGCGTGCAACCAATTGTCTATCTGAATCGCGAAGATCAATCCTGTTTAACAGTAAGAAAAATTCGGTGGCATATTCTTCCACCGTACGGCTTCCTTGTCGAAGATTTTGTAAACGTTGGAACAAGAGTTGATCATAGTTATATGGTAAGAACGTCTTTTTCATGTGTTTCTTCAGCTTATCCCAAGTCTCGATCTTAGGTTTCTCTAAACGTTGTCTCGAAGCTTTGAGCTGAGTCCACCAAGCGGTTGTCTGCCTCTGAAACGCATAGCTAACATGGGAACGCAACGTTCAAGAGGAACTTGCTTGAATTCTAAGATCTCATCGACTGTAGCGATCCAGTCTAGAAGGTCTTCTGCAATCTGACTTCCATGAAACTCCGGAATTTCGAATTTGAAACTTTGATCCCATCGTTCGTTGGGTTGAACGGGTTGAGCTCTGTCTCTGTTTCCTCCAAGGACAGCGAATGGGTTCGCGTCATCCTCTTGGTCGGACTGGTCATCATCATGTGCTTCTACTGGTGCGGCGGCGGGGTTGTGTTGATCTAACAGACCTTGCATTGCTTGTGTTAGTTGAGCAAGTTGTGTATGCATCTCTTCCATGGTGCGTTGTGTAATCTCGGCTTGGGTTTCTTTCTTGGCGCGGGGCATGGTGGTGAGCGGAGGTTGAGTGCGTGAGTAGCGGGAGGTGATAGGTTTTGCTCTGATACCAACCTGATGGCGGGTAAGAACAGTGATCAGCTCAATCTAGGGATTTCGAATTTGAAATCACTAGAGACCTGCAACTTGAAGAAGAAGAATCTAATCGAATCTCTTTCAAAGCTTCTCGAACAAGATGAATTGAATCAAATCTCTATCAAGGTATAAAGCACAAAGCTAGTTTATTAATTCTTAAAAGCGTGTCTTACAAAGCCATAAGAGAGTTCTTTATATAGAACTCTTAAACCGTTTTTAAAAACCTAATCCTAATAGTAAAAGCTCGATAACTTAAGACTCAAGTAAAAAGAAAATATTCAAAAAGGAAAGATGCCGTTAAGCTTCTAAGATGCTGCTGCATCACTTTCTCTCATTGCTGCCATCATGTTTGCTTCTATTGAACTGACTTCTTTTCCTAGACTAATAGCCTTACCAACATCAGTGTCTTTTTTGACTAATATATCGAATTCTTTGCTTATTGATCTAGAACCGTTTTTGGACAAACAAATTTCCTGCTGTTGACGTTATCTCAGGTGATTTGGAAAGGAAGAGCCTAAGATGTAACATGTGGAGAGCTAAGAAAAAGAGGATGTAGACCATTGACACCAGAAGTAATTGGTTCACTTCTTACAGCTTCAGTTTCTCCTTGATATGTCACGTTATACTCTACTGGATCTTTTGCTCTTGATGTAGCATTAGTAGTTGGTGGCTCTCTATATCTCTTCGTCATACTACTTTTTCCAAAAATTATGTGTCCATTGTTAATATAGAGATATTACTGGTTTTAATTTTGGGTTGCTTCTGATTGTTTTCTTATTAATAGGGACATACTGTGGATAAATAGGGTCCTGAAGCATGTGAAGAAAACAACACGGGCTGAAGCATAGAAACAAGGGGTTATTGTATGTTTCTTTAACTCTATGAATATGTTCTTTACTGAACCATACTGGATTCTAAAGGTCTGAATTTTCTAAGAAATGTATCTTTGCGTACAGGAACTTGTGTGTTTGTAGTTTGTACATACTGAGCATGCTATTGACTCCTCACTTGCTAGGGTAATCTGTATAAACACAGAAAATCTACTTCTAGCACAGCCTAATTTGTGCGACCAAACCCTTAGTCTTGTGGATACTTAAATCCAAAGTGGTTCGCTTGATGTTATTAATGCTGACAGTGTAATTAAGGTGATTCATATGAGATTAATAATGGATCGATGAGTTTGGTCTGAGCTCTTTATTTCTCTCCTCACGGTTTTATGTTATTTTTTTTAACAGGAGCACTTGAGGATGAGATGGGCGAATGCTCATATGGTTATCCAAGCCAGCTTGATGAGCCAAACTTTGCATAAACTGAGCCACTCTTTGTCGTTATCGCTTAATTGACTTCCTTTGCATGTACATCTCAGAAGGGCAATACCATCTCCAACACTTATCTTCTTTATAAGTCAGGTATAGGATTTATGTAGGTAATATTATAGATAAGTTCCTATATTTGTGTTATGTAAATATCTTATGTGAGTATATGCTCTGCACAATGCTGTATATTCAAGAGAGAGCAACACTTTCTGCATTTGTAGGATTTGGAGGTCTAACAGAAGTTACTTGGGGTGGGAATTTCTTAAGTTTTATATGTCTGAATATCAGGTCAGGAAAGGTGAAGATGTAATCCAAACCTGGTCACAAATTTTGAGTTTAATGTTGCCTTTACTTAACTGGGCTTTAATGTATGTTGTCTCCTAAGTTTTCAACATATACTGATCATGAAAAGGATCAAGATTTCTACATATACTACCATCTATTTGTGTTTAATAATGTATATTTGAGCATATACTGAGCATTAAGCACCCATTCAATGCCTTACACGGAACATTCTACGTTCAGCTTCAGAGAAGTTTCTAAGACTGAATGATCCTGTTTTGGTTTCACCATGAAAAGATGAAGAATGTCCTAAAAATGTCTGTGAATGTATGTGTTTTTGACATAAAAGCTACTTGTCTTGAAAATGAGATACCGATTCTTAATAATGTTGTGATGATGAGTCTACTTTTTTATAACAATGTTGAATTCTTGTTCGGTATTAGTAATGTGGAAGTGGATTATTCTTTCTTGTGTATCAGTATTATTGGCGTTTGTGGCGACCAGAGCAGTAAGCTTTAGCCATTTAATATTTCAAAATTAGATTCTGTAATTCCTATTTTGACTGATTCTTGGACCATGAAGCTTTTGGTGGAAACAGACAAGTAGAAATGATGGAGAATTGATATGCGAAGTTTCAGAGCTCTGGGATCATATCCAACATCAGAACATTCAGTATCCTCCTTGATCCATATGGGAAAAGAGGAAATTAAAAGAAAATGAGTGTCGTGATGGAATTCATGGACCATAGATATGGTCATTGACGCCTTCGAGAGAAAAAGAGACTTGAAACAGATGGAATATTTTTTTAGGCCAATGCAATCAGAGAGAATAAAACCAAGCTGTGTTCATATTCTTTTTCCTCTACTCTGTCATTTTATAACGATTTATGACAACATTTATATGATTTTGGAAGGTACTTTTCAAAGCCTTACAAAATACAGTAGTATGAACCTCAGATTAGTTTATAAATGATTTATAAACTTTACAAATAATCTATAAATTGTTTATAGACTCTTATACCTTATAATTTCTCAATAGATGCGATTACGGGTATTACTTTAACCAAATGAAAAAATGTATATTTCGTTTGAATGTTGTCCATAATTTTATATCTTCAAAAAATACATCAATAAGCCAGTCTCTTTTATGTTCTCAACCAATTAAATATACAATATGTACACTAACTACCATAACTATTTGTATACTTTAAACGTTCTTTTTTTTTTGTATTGAATGTTAAATTTAATTCAAAAGAAAAATACTGTTTTTACATCAATACTCTCCACTTTTCTAAAGAGAGCATAAATAAACTTTCTGAACAATTCTCAAAATGTAAAAACTCTCTGTACTTTGCTTTCCCATCTCAACTCAGTCTGGTAGCAAACCAGGTAGCCATCCCACCATCATAACATTTATCCCCTCCTCTTTATTCCTCATGTTCTTATCTATCCTTCTAATCAAGAGTGTGGCTGGACATAGCGCTTCACCATGTCTTCTTCTGTTTTTTTCCCTCCAAACTGTGTGGACTGTGGACTGGAGTATGTACCTAGCGATGAATACCATAGTCTTTAAACGTTCACTCTGTGCCAAAACAAATAGCATTTCCTAATTTGCACAATACCATCATAAGATAATCTATTATTAAACTCTGTAGGTGAACTAGAAACCCCTAGTCTACCATAAAATAATCGAGACACACAGGCCCGTGCCTTATATAAGGCAGCTAAAGCTAATGCTTTAGGCCACATTAAAAAGAAAAAAAAATTGGGCCACATCTTTAATTCTGTGTATAGTCCTTTTTATTTGTTTCCATATTTTTATGTAAAAGTTATCAAACAATAAAGGCAATTAACCTTTTGTTAGTTTCCATTTTTATGTTATAGTTATCAAAATAAAATTAAAAGGAAATTTAACACTTTCAAACATAAAGAAACTTTCCAGCCATCACTATAAATAACTTTGACCCTCTTCGTAAATACACACAGATAATTTTTCTTTGATCACTGACTTGTTTACATCTATCCGTAACTATTGAACTTTGATTTGATAATTTGGTATTTCTCAAGTTCTCTGTTTCTTTAATTATTATTTTCTTCTTCATTAGTTGTTCACTTTGTATGGTTTAGATTTTAAATATTGTCACCATTTGATTAGTAAATCAGTTATAAAGTGATGTTGAATTGAATTTTAAAATAAATTATAGTTGTGGAGGTGGTCTTTACGAACGAACATGTTTCAGAAGAGATGATGTTCTTCTTTTAAAAATAAGAACTATTATTGGTGCCTTATTTTTCTTTATGTTGTTGTATAGTTAAGTCATTCTTATTTTTAATACGTACTTATATTTTTTTTGTCTTGTACTATTATTTGAATTTAATTAATTTTAATTCAGTTTCTTACAATATTTTTGTAATAATGTTGTTTGCAGAAAAATGCCTCCAGTGAGCACTAGAAAGCATGTTCATGGATCAGTTAAAAGGAAGGAAAAAAAGAAAAGAGATGAGTTTATCAAATCTCAAGCTAACTCTATGCTTAAGTTCGTCACAAAATCAGGACCTTCTAAAACGGATGTGCCTACGGAGGATGAGATAAACAAAAAAGATGCATGTGATGAAGAAGAGATGCTTACAAATGAGAATCAGGAAGACGCTGATGCAGTTGAGTACATGGAAGAGACCAGAGAAAAGAATATGGAAGAGACCAGAGAAAAAAATATCAGAAACGTTAATGAAAAGCATGGAAACATGGATTCTACTGATCCTGGAACGTGGAAAAGAATTGAGAAAGGAGATAGAGATTTCTTGGTTGAAAAGGGTCCTCCGGTCAGATTACCAATTAATTATCACTTTCCGAGAGACAAATTTAATAGATGTTTTTCTCATTCATCTTATACAAGAAAAATGAGCAATGGAGAAAATCATGATAGAAGATGGCTGGTTTATTCAAAATCTAAAGATCTTCTTTTTTTGCTGGTGTTGTAAGCTATTCAGCCATGAAAAAGATCTTCCTATATTGGCAAGTACCGGGTTTAGTGACTGGAGGAATATTTCTTCTCGTTTGAAAAGTCATGAAACTAGTCATACTCATATTTTATGCATGACTAAATGGACAGAGCTGGAAGTGAGACTTCAAAGGAATGAAACTATTGATCGACATGTGCAAGAAGAAATAAATAGGGAGAAAAGACATTGGAGAGATGTACTGTTGAGGCTGCTTTCATTGGTTGAAGCTTTTGCTAAATATAACATTTCTTTTCGTGGAGACAATGCGAAGATTGATGATGAGAACAACGGAAATTTTCTGGGTATGATTAAGGCGATTGCAAAATTTGATCCAGTAATGAAAGAACATCTCCGGCGATTTGAAAAAGGTGAAACTCAATATCATTATCTCAGTCACAAAATTCAGAATGAGTTAATAGAGTTACTTGCATCTGAAATCAAGTTAATGATCATCGAGAAGATTCAGAATGCGAAGTATTTTTCGGTAATTCTAGATTGTACTCCTGATATTAGTCGTAAAGAACAAATGGCTCTTATTGTCCGATGCGTGGATACTTCGACGTCTTCTCCCAAAGTTGAAGAATTTTTCCTCACATTCTTAGAAGTAAATGATACATCAGGAAAAGGACTATTCGACGCTCTACGAAAGGTATTGTTTGATTTCAAGTTGAATATTAATGATGTGAGAGGACAAGGTTATGACAATGGAGCAAACATGAAAGGAAAATACAAAGGTGTGCAAAGCAGATTACTTGAAGTTAATCCAAGAGCATGTTATACTCCATGTGGATGTCATAGCCTTAATCTCGCGCTTTGTGATATGGCTTCTTCATCTAAAAAAGCAGTGTCATTCTTTGGGATTGTTCAACAAATCTACTGTCTGTTTTCATCTTCAACAAGAAACTGGGAGATATTCAGAGAGAAGGTGAATGGCCTAACACTCAAACCATTATCACAAACTCGCTGGGAGAGTCGGATAGATAGTGTAAAGCCTATAAGATTTCAGACACTACAAATACGAGAGGCTTTATTTTACTTGGCTGAAAGTAGTAATAATCCAATGCATAAAAGTCAAGCTGAGTCTCTTGCTGAGAGTGAATCACATGGAATTGGAGGGTTTGAATTTTTATTTGGAATGATCATTTGGCATGAACTTCTATCTGCTTTTAACATAGTAAGCAAGATCCTACAGTCAGAGGATATGGATATTGATGTTGCTATTTCTCAACTAAATGGACTTGTGTTATTTCTGAAACAATATCGAGAAACAGGTTTTGAGCAAGCAAAAGCTGAAGCTACACGAATTGCAAATGAGATGGAGATTGAGCCTGCATTTTCTGTAAAGCCAAACCGTACTAGAAAAAGGAAAAGACATTTTGATGAAGATATCAACAATGAAGAAGAAAGTATGGTGTTACCTGGGGAGGAGGGATTTAGGGTGGACTACTTCATAAACATCATGGATCAAGCTATTGTTTCTATTGAAACAAGATTTGAACAATTCCAAAGTTATGATAAAACTTTTGGATTTTTGTTTGATTTAAACAAGCTGAAATCAACTAGTGATGATGAGCTGATGGAATCTTGTGTTAGACATGGAGATTTTCTTAGGCATGGTGAACATTCTGATGTAAATGGGGAAGATTTATGTTCGGAGCTTAAACTTCTAAGAATGGTACTACCAGAAGAAGTTAAAAGAGCAGCTGAGGTATTGAACTCTTTTAACCGGGGCTTCTAGCTCTAGTGGTAAAGGGCTTACAGCTGTGAGTACCGCCACCTGGGTTCGAATCCCGGCCACTGGGGAATTAACATTTCGGCATCGCCAGGGACAGAGGACCGACACGTGGGAACACGTGACTAGTCTGAATCACTTATGTGGGGTCAGGATACCTCTGTATAATTCAAAAAAAAAAAAAAAAAGAACTCTTTGAAAGGAATGGAGGATTTTTATCCAAGTTCATGGATTGCTTATCGAATATTGTTGACAGTCCCGGTATCTGTTGCCTCTGCAGAAAGAAGTTTTTCTAAGTTGAAGTTGATAAAAAATTATCTGTGATCTACTATGTCACAAAAGATTGAATGGGTTATCAATGATATCTATTGAAAAAGATATGGTTGATAAACTTGATTACGAAAAGATTATGGACGAATTTGCCGGAAGAAAAGCTAGAAGATCTGTTTTTCAAAAATAAAATTGTATTGATATATTATGGTTTTTGTATTTCTAAAATTTAATTATATTTAATTATATTTTACGAGGGCCACATTTTTTTTATGCTTTAAGCCACTTAAATATCCGGGACGGCACTGGAGACACATCTCATTCTTTAAAAGGGACAACCGCCTCCACATAAATCTTTTATATATTAAAGCGCAAGTCACGGTACCAATAATATTTTGACATGTGGCATGTTTAAAAATTATTAAAAATAAAAATAACTAAAGCAAAACAGTTTATTTCTTCTCTGCAAAATGAAAAAAAAAAGAGAAAAATTGTTTTAACCGCTTCGACCGTAACATCCATGATCTCCACTCTTCCTACATCATCTCAAATAAATGAAAGCTAGAATCACTTCTACAACAGATCCATTTATAAAATTATTTAAACAGTTAAAGTTCTTGCACAAAGTAATCGATGCTTTTGTCTCTTCTACAAACTGATTTAGTGATTTTGGTATCGATAACATCATATCTTCTTTCTTTTTTTTTGGGTGTAAATCTTCTTTCTTTTTCTTATCTCAGGTCTTCTTTTCTCTTACAAAAGACAAATCTTCAATCTGATGGTGGTTGTAAGCTTTTAGAAGTTGGAGTAACGATCGATATTGTGTGCAAAATGATTTTGGAAAAGATTAAGGGACTTATAGATGGCTTTCAAAAATTCCCAGACATTGGTTGGTGTTGCAAGCGGCTTCATATTATGATCGTTTTTTCTATCAACTTCATATTATGATCGTTTAGCGAATGAATAAGTGATAAAGTTTAATTATAAACATTTAATTATTTTTCCGCTGTGCAGTTTTGAATTCCTTTTAGTTTTTATTTTCTTTGCATAGGAATCACTGTTACAACATCTTCACGGGACGAGCTTCTTCCTCGAACCAAAGCTGCTCACGGCTGAAATCATGGTCAAGAAGTTGGGAACACCATTTCAGCTCCTCCAGATTGGAACCGAAGAAGAACGAGATGAAAAGGTATGACAAGAAGAGACTTCAAACTTCTTTTTTTTTGGCTTAAAGAATAGACTTCAAACTTACAAAAATATGCTATGCGTAAATAGGGAAAAACATGTTCTCAACGACGGTTGAAGAGTATGGATACGCAGACTCTCGATCCATGTGATGCTCAGTTTTGTTAAATAGGTAAGAAACAACTTTTTAATCATTCAAGGAAGTATACCATAACTTGTAACTAATATTTTTTTTTCTCTTTAAATTTCAATTAATGTTGAAAACATTTTATGGTCGACAAATTCTTAAACAATTTGTACAACCCTAAAAACTAAATTTGGAACAGTATCATGGACTTATGTTGAATATATATTATATATATATATCATGGGCTTACATTTATAAGCATGAATGGAAATGCTTGAGGCCATTATGAATTTGGTAAATCAAAATTAAAGCAAAATAAAATAATTATTTATTTATTTAAATATGTTTACATCTGTAAAAGTATTAGTATACTACTCATATTTTGGTCAACCAAATATATTCTATAAATTATGAAATATATATTTTACTAATAAATATACTAATATTAGTTACTGTCAATTATTTTTTTTCTAATTATTAGAATATACTTTTATGTAAATAAATATTAATTTTTGGGGCCACAACACCATTAAGTTAAACTTGAAAAAGGTTTTGGAGGGTAAAGAACAAATAACATTTTTACTTAGAAAAAGAATAAAAACTCCCATGCGTAGAGCACGGGGAAACATACTAGTAATAACTAAAACAGTAGATTTTCAAATTAACCAAAATCTAAAAATTAAACTTTTTTTTTATTAAAAGTTGAAAATCTAATATAAACTGAAACGGGCATAATAATATTATAAAACATCATTTATTGTTACATAATATATACTAATTATTATTTATGACATTACTGAAACTATATTATTTTAAAATATAACTTTTTATAATTTTATCACATTACATTTGATTTTCAATTGATTTATCTTGGAGGTGGATGTATTAATTTATTACTGTGAGAAAATTAGTAAATGTAATAATATTAAGATATGATACTCTTAGAAAAAAAATTTAGTTATTCTTACTTTAGATTTTCTTCAACTATATCAAATTGAAATAAAAATAAAATAGAAAAATACAAATCATTATATTTTCCTTAATTTTTTAATTTGTTTTTAATTTTGTGTTCTTTAACTAAATTTCAGTTCGCACCAACAAAATTTAATAAAATTTGCAATATTATCTTATAATAAAAAAAATATTATATTTACTTTTTTAATATAAAATAAAATTTTAAATGATTTATAAAATATTATATTTTAATATAAAAATAGTTTTAGTGTAAACTCACCCGCCCGTAGGGCGGGCCAACCCCTAGTTGTTAAATAAACTATTTTTTATGAAACTATGTTGTGAAACTAGAGAATGAAATCTATGTTTCTGTATTATTCATAAACATAAGGAGCCCTTTGTATATAGGGAATTACACCGTCATAGAATAATAGAAAGACAAAAGAAAGGAAGTACAAATATGAAAAGAGTATAAATCATAAGTCTAAAGAAAAAGGGAAACTAGGGTTTCCAGAAGTCGGCTCTCTCTCTCTCTAGGGCGCCGACACTTTCTCTCTCTCTAAGTATTAGCCGGCTATGGACATCCACAATATGATTTATAACACTCTCCCTTGGATGCCATAACCATACAGGGATTGTAATATGCTTTAGATGTTGCCTCATTAAAACCTTACCAGGAAAACCCGTGGGACAAAACCATGGTGAAGGAAAAAGAGTACAATACATATTACTCCCCCTGTTCTGAACATCACTGAAGGTCTTTCAGTCTACGCATCCCAATCTGATCCGTGAGCTTCCTGAACTTGCAGGTCGGAAGTGATTTAGTGAACTGGTCGGCTGAGTTAACACTAGAACGCACTTGGACCTCGTCGGCTTTCTAAAGCTCGTGCGTGAAGAAGAACTTAGGCAGTATGTGCTTCATACGGTCTCCTTTGATGTAGCCATACTTAGGGATGTAGTACTTAGGGATCGAATCCACAAGTAGCTAGGGAACAATTAAATCTAGTGTTTATTAATTCTAAGAGTTGTAAATGTTTAAATGAAATAGCAATAGTAACAAGCGAAGTAAATAGTAAATGTAACTTGGTTGGAAATGATATTAGATGCAGGGCCACTATTCAGGTGTTGGAGATTATAATATCTGTAGATGCACATTTGTTGCATGCATGATATGTTAGAGCTCAATCGCTTAACTCAGTGATCAGCTGTCGCATGTTTCACTGGTTAACAGGCTAGATCTCTTGTCTCAACGGTTAGTATGTTGACAACGAGAGATTGTCGATCGATGGTCCTATTGGGACATCGACCGATACACCTTTGCCTACGTCGACCGATAGTCAGTTGAGGACATCGATCGATGGATTCTAACCAGGCTTATGCGCAAGTATGATATGCCTTATTAAGATACTAAATTGGCTGTTAGCCCTCTCTAGCAGTCCTAATATGATAGATAGATGTCAGGATGGGATAACAAGGGTGCTTGAGTATGCAATCCTATGATCAAGTTCTAGTTAGCTAGGCTAAAACAAGCAATGAATACAAATCTATCATGAATATCACAACAAGGCAGATCTATAGTTTGGGGCTAATCCCACAAACCTATCTGAACCCTGGATCTAATAATTGAACTACTCAGACATAGCAAAGCAATTCATAACAATGAAGAAATGGGAATTCATAGAATAGATGAAAAGAAATGGAAACAAGGAGTTCCAATCACAAGTGATCTTCTCTCCAAAACTCTCTCTTCTCTCTCAAAGTAAAACTGTAACTCCAAAGGCTCTCCTGCCGTCAAAACACTTAGGCAGTATATAATCTACTAGGTTAAAAACTCGTCAGGGTATTTTTGTAATTTGGCTTGGCCTTGGGTTTTAAGTCCGCTGGATCCAAAATGTCGCGTGTCTGATGTCTCGACATCGATCGATGGTACTTGTGTACATCGATCGATATTAATCTTCATCTGTCGAGGCATCTCTTGTATCGATCGTCAGCACTGAATGTGCATCGATCGATTGTTCTTCCTCTCGTCGACCTCTACATGGTCAGCTCGGGTGAAACGTCCTTTAAGCTCCAAAATGCTCCAAAGTCATAGCTTTACTCCGAAATGCACCTGAACCTGAAAACATACCTAGAAGAGTAGAAAACATAGATATATATATAGTAAAACACTTATATACCACGGATGAAAACGGGTCAAATCCAAGGTATATCAACTCCCCCAGACTTACCTTTTTTCTTGTCCTCAAGCAAAACATACATGCAGTGTCTCTGAAAGAGGTTTGAAAATATTAGGGACTTAAGATTTTAAAGCATATAAATCTTTTCCTCAATAATTTTGCAACCACATTAAAAAATCCTAATCACAGAAGCACACTATGCAATATTCTAGCTTAGCAACCATCTCTAACATAACACAACTCATCAATTCACGTCTGACATCCCCTCTACTGATTTCATTTCTTACCATAAATATAAAGTGAATGTTTTACCTTGGGAGTATCGATCATAGGATGCAAAGATTTCAGACAAGTATCTGTAGCTGCAGGTAAAAGTTAGTTCCTAGTTTCTCTCTCTCTAATTCTCTCTTTTGAGTCAAAGTCTGCTTCCATTGCAGGATCAGTGACCAAGATTGGACAGGCTTCCATGAATCAAAACTTAATGGTGGTTGCCACCAAACTCTGTTCACTTCTTTTTGACCTATATCAAAGAGTTCTTTGCGAAAGCGAGCCTTGAAGATTTCCGCCTCCAAATCTCGTTTCGAACTCTTTTATTGGAGTCTTTATGAATCAAGCCTTAAAGGTTTTAGCCACCAAGTCCTGTTCAGACTCATCCTAAGTAAACAATAGATCTTTTTTTTTTTTTTGTAACTCACTAGCTATTCTAGGGTCGAAATTTAGAGAGAGAAAATATGATAAATAATCTACACAAGGCGTTACCTTCCAGACTTGTCTGAAGAATCCGATCCCATGTATACCAAGCCCCAAGACAAGCGGTTATGTCAGGTTTTAATGATATCCTAGGATGATACTCTGGAACAGATGGGATAATCCTTGCAGAAACGAATCAAAAGACTCAAGTTTCTCAAGGTATGTGGATCGAATGGTAACACAAGAGGCTGCGGAAAGGCTCCTTGATACTCCTAGGCAATAGATCGGATATGACACACCGAACTAGAACCCTTAGTCTCTGGATATTACACACCAGAAGTTGGATATTACACACCAACACTCAATCAACTTGACAAGCAAGAAGAAAAGAGAAAAACAAAGGTTTTGATAAAAAGATGGATGATGCTACAAGGGGGGTCACGACCATAATATAAAAGAGAAGCCTTGTACATGCACAAGGTCTCGAAAATACAAGGGAAATAAAGACAAAGGCTCCCTTGGAAACACAACAAAGACTAGAGTTTTCGAAAACTAAATAACATAAAAGCATAGTTTAAAATATAACATAAGGTCTTCATGTGGACAGACCAAGATCAATCATCTAGGAGATAGGAGAAGTAGACTTGTGGCCTCGTTAAAAACCTTCCTTTGGAAAACCCAGTGGGACAAAACCAAAGGTTAGGAAAAGAGCACACACAAGCTACTTGCCTAGATGATGATCAGCTTGAAGGTGGAGTAGCTTGAATGATGGGTAAGGTGTCTTGGATGATGAAGCTTCGGCCAAGACCAATGTATTCTTCTTGTTTCCATGCATTCTTGAAAGTTGCATCCTCAGCTACAAGCTCTTCAGGTTCAGGTTCATGCTTCCATTCCTTGGTGCTTTCCATGATCACATCATCCCCTCCCACTTCAAAAAGATTTGACCTCAAATCTGTTTTATCTGCAATAGAAGGGACCAAGTCAGTAACATCAGAGTTTATAATCAGATTACTCTTACCTTGCAAGCCTCTTTGATAGGCATTGTCGCTGACTGGTTCTATTATATAGAAGGGACTGATCCATTTGGCTCTCCTTACTCCTGAGGCATTACTTAAACCTGATACATTGAAACAAGACAAGTGAACACAAGCAAAAACATCATAGAGTAAGAGTCTTATTCCAAAGTTGTATTTTATCGGTTTTGGCTTGTATGCTGCATCTGGAGGTGCTTCTTTGATGAGGATGAAGCAAGTGACGTCCTGATGTCTCTCCTGGTTTAGATCAGGCGGCTTGAAACGTTTTTCTTCCTCATGCTTGTTCCTTCCCTTGGTATGCTTCAAAGCTTCCATATAATCTGCACATGACTCTGGTCGCCATAGATAGGTTTGAGATGTTCTAAACTCAGAAAAATTCAAACAAAGTAAACACAGGATCACCTGACTTGTAGAATTCATAACTCTTTCATATGAGAAGCTTTGGACATGATTCCAATTCGACGTGAGACCCTGATGAGTGTAGTTTCCACTGCAGTTGAGTTTGTTGCTTAATTCCTTCTGGGTGCTGAGATATGATCCTCGGACTGCTCCTATGTTAAAGCTGGCGGCTAGACAGCTTCCAAGATTTGATTGTTGCATCTCCAATTTAGCCAAGGACTCATCATGGATACTCTGATCATTATAGCCTCTTTCTTCACCTGTACCTTTTTCAGCTTGTTTTGGACAAGTCAAGTGTGTTATCATGTCAAAGAAAGTGTTGTAGACCAGAATGTCTCCAAAGCACAAAACAGCATGATTCCTCCATCTATTATTCATATCAAAGAAAATATTGCAGACCCAAATATCATCAAGGATTAAGTTCATACATTCAGAATCAGTGAACTCTAGTTTCAATTGTGCAACAGGTTTATCAAAGAAAGTGTTATACACTAGAATAACCTCAAAGAACAACCCTACACGTTTAGAATCATTTTTAGCACACAAACAATCAAGCTCAAAATCAGAGATATTTGCAAACTTCACATTTTCAACTCTAACATCAGAATGATGTAATTTCGGTTCATGCAACTTCCTAGGTTCTTTCGAAACATATGTGGATGCAAGAAAATAATCAGAGATCAGTTCATTCCTAGGTAAGTTCACAACAAAACTATTTTCTTCAGTTCTAGCAAACAAATCACAAAGTTTTCTAAAATAGAATTCGGTAGGCTTGAAAACAGGTTCTAAAATCTTTTCATGGTTATTCATAAATCCTTCAAAACTCAAAACATGACCAGAAAAGTTTTTATTTCCATATTGAAAACATTTTTGATCAAAATTTATCTGGTTCAAGTTCTTTGAAAGATTTAAGCATTCTGTCATAAACAGAGTTTGAAACACAAAAATCTTTAACTTTGTCAAGACCAAAACGTTTCACATCATGAGTACTAACCATAAGAAACATTTCAGGCACCGAAGTAACCATATTACACTCCTTACAGTGCTTTTTCAGGTCATAAGACAAGGATTCAGGAATAGTTTCTGATTGCAAGCTTTTCTGCGGTTCCAACTCTTCTCCTTGTGTCTGAATCTTCTTTTGCAACCTGTGACACTGAAACAATGCTACTCGGTTGCACCGGTTCAAGACAAGTTAGTTCATCAAAGTAATTATTAAAATTAAATTCAGACTGAGGTAAGAAAAGAGAACACTCTTGTTCTGTCTCAGATTTTTCCTTTTCCATAGATGTTTCGGCTTGGACTTCTTGAATTGTTGCAGCTGAGTCTGATCCTGCATTTTTGAGTTCTGAGACAGTAGTAACTGGTTCCTGGTGCTTTGTTTCAGTGGATGGACGTGGTGTGTTGGTCCTTTTGACTTGCTTCTCAACATCCATTATTACTTGTAACAACTCCTCCTTATCCTTTTCACTGAACCATGATCGTTTAATGGTTTTCTCTTTGATGTAACAGGTTACTGCCTCGCTAGATGTGACTTCCTTCATTGGAGATTTCAGAGAAGTGTGGCCTTTGGATGCATACTTCTTCCTTAGTAGCAACTTCAGATCTTCCCAAGTGGTGATAGCTGGTTCCTTGTAGTACATGCGATCATCTTCTTCTTGCAATAACCACTTATAAACGTTTCCTTTGAGCTGAGACATTACATAAGCCAATGCATCTTTCTTCAGGATTCTGTTGTAGCACAGCCACTTCTCCATTGTTCTTTCCCACTTTAAATAATCACCTTCCCCTGTAAAAACATAAAGTTGAGGCTTAGTGACAATTTGATTGTAAGAAGAATGAATATTTGATTTAGGAGTGCGAGAAGCTTGATGTGGTCTGCTCGAAGTGTGGGCTGTCTGTTTGTAAGAATGTTGTCCACGTCCTGCTTCCTCTTCCTTATACCACTTATGCTTGCTTGACTTGTTTTGAACAGAATCTGGTGATCTTGGCTCAAGCTTTTGACTGTCCATTCTCTTTTTATTTTTCTGCCTAAGATCATCAGTTTGCTGCAGGAACTTTTGTCTAAGCTCCTTTTGAAATTCACCCATGTTGTTATCCATCATCTGCTGCAGATGAGCATTCATAGATTTAAGTAACAGCCTTTCTTCCTTAGTGAGTTTTCCTTTCTGAACTCCTGCCATGGTACCTGAGACAGAAAACAACACACAGCAGTAACAAGTTCTACAGAGAAACAACAATCAGAATTAACAACAGATCAATTTTAAAACGACAAGTAAATCAAATAAAACAGTTTGATAATCAGAACAATTCACCAACACAATATGATCGATCAATCTTAAACAGAGACAGATTAAATTCGAAATCTAATCAACCCAACAAGATAGATTATATTCAAAGCAATAAGAACAGATCGGAATCACACAAATCCAAAACAGAAACAGATTAAGCAAATCGATTACTTCTGCAACAAGAATGTGAAAAGTTTTTATCAGAAACGAGATCAACAAGCTTGAATCTATTAAAAACTCAACAACACAATCATAGATCAATCAAAACTAGTGAGAATAAGAATAGATCGACAGGTTTTTAACAAACACAAACGGATTTATCAGATTTAAACGCCAAGAACACATATCAAATAAACTCGACAGAATAAGAACAGACCCAAACGAAAATCAGAGAGAAAAATCGAACACTTCCCTTCCAGAGTTGCTCTGATACCACATAATGAGATCCTAGGATGATACTCTGGAACAGATGGGATAATCCTTGCAGAAACGAATCAAAAGACTCAAGTTTCTCAAGGTATGTTGATCGAATGGTGACACAAGAGGCTGCGGAAAGGCTCCTTGATACTCCTAGGCAATAGATCAGATATGACACACCGAACTAGAACCCTTAGTCTCTGGATATTACACACCAGAAGTTGGATATTACACACCAACACTCAATCAACTTGACAAGCAAGAAGAAAAGAGAAAAACAAAGGTTTTGATAAAAAAATGGATGATGCTACAAGGGGGGTCACGACCATAATATAAAGGAGAAGCCTTGTACATGCACAAGGTCTCGAAAATACAAGGGAAATAAAGACAAAGGCTCCCTTGGAAACACAACAAAGACTAGAGTTTTCGAAAACTAAATAACTTAAAAGCATAGCTTAAAATATAACATAAGGTCTTCATGTGGACAGACCAAGATCAATCATCTAGGAGATAGGAGAAGTAGACTTGTGGCCTCGTTAAAAACCTTCCTTTGGAAAACCCAGTGGGACAAAACCAAAGGTTAGGAAAAGAGCACACACAAGCTACTTGCCTAGATGATGATCAGCTTGAAGGTGGAGTAGCTTGAATGATGGGTAAGGTGTCTTGGATGATCAAGCTTCAGCCAAGACCAATGTATTCTTCTTGTTTCCAAGCATTCTTGAAAGTTGCATCCTCAGCTACAAGCTCTTCAGGTTCAGGTTCATGCTTCCATTTTTTGGTGCTTTCCATGATCACATCAGGTTTAGTGTTGGAAATCAGCTTTGGTTACTTCATACGGTCAAGGCGAAGTGTGTAGTTGATAGGTTGATCTGCTTTAGCATCTATAGTGCTATCTGCAATCAGTAAATCTAAAATGGTGCTAAAGATTGGTTAGATATTCACGCTTAAATCAATATAAGATATTAGTCTTTATTTTCAATAGCTAAGCATAATTTATTAAAATTCTATTTATATAAGAATAAAATAAATTATATCAGTAAATCTCCCCCAGACTTAAATTACATTATCCCAGTGTAACTCAGCCGGAGTTATGATGGAATAGTTCATGATGTACGAAATGTAACAAGTAAGGAAGATACATCTGACCGGATTAGATATCGATCGATGGGTAAATGTTACATCGATCGTCGTGTGGTTGTTTATGTCGAGCGATGTCGACGTCTCGTCGGCGGTCGATATTCAGGTCCTCCTACTTGGGTCTCCTAAATCTGAAAGAAATAAAACGAAAGTAAATAAATGCTAGCTAATAAAACCAAAATAAAATACCTAATAGTGGGTTGCCTTCCTCTCAGCGCTTGGTTATAGTCATTTAGCTTGACTGTGGTAGTAATTGGCTATTTGGTGGAGAAGCAGCTGCTTGTTGGAAAACAAGCATCCACGTCATCTCTACACATTATGTACCAAGATGCAATGAAACTTCTTGTGGCCTCATCATTTCTTGTCCATTTGTCATCCATCTTCTCAAGTACATTGGAGATGTTCTGTAGCCTATCTTGAACGTTGTCAATGCTGACCTGGTGCCAGCCTATGTTGTCATAGGCATATGCTGAAAGTTCTGTCAGTTCCTTGTGCATTGACTCTATCGTCTTGTGTATCAGCTGCTCGCCGGCTGGTGTAGACTCGGCGTCGATCGATGCGATCATGTGTTCGTCGGTCGATCTCGGCGACTTACCATCGAGCGATTTCGCTTGCGTCCTGTCGATCGATGCTGATATCTGGTGCTGAGCTGCGAGTTGCCTCTGAATGGCTTTGACTTCTTTCTGTAGCCAATCTGCGTGGCTGTCTAGTCCACTGATTTTGTTGTCGAATGGAAAGTAGATGTCATCGCAGCGCTTGTCAAGTCGTTCCACCATAGTGTCTATTGCAGTGTAGATCTTGGATGTGATCTTGTCAACCTTTGCTGCTGTGTAAGGAAGTAACTCCACAAGATTCTTGCCATCGATCCTAGACCCTTGTAGCCTGTCGATCGATGCTGATTTTGCCTGCAAAAAATTTTGATTAGTAATGTTATCAATATCCCTTTGGGCATGAAGTATTTGACTTGACAATTTGTTTAAATCTATCATGACTGGTGATATGAAGCGGTCATGCATGTCCTCGTAAGTCCTCAGCCTCTCATTCATGGCTGAGACCTTAGCGTCGAGCGATGTGATGGTACACACGTTGATCGATGTGGCTGGTTGTTGGTCCTTCTTGCGAATGGTGTCCAGATCTTGCTGTAGTAGCTTGATTTTAGTGCTCAGCCAGTCCACGTTGTTGTTGAGAGGGTAGTACACGTCGTTTATCCTCGTGTCGATGTATGAGATTTCCTATTCATCCTTGTGTTATGCTGAACATCGCGGTTCTGCAGGGATCTGGGCTGTAGGAAGACTGACGTCGATCAATGGTGCATGTGGTGCGTCGATCGATGCTGAGATCGTGGCTTCCTTCTCAAATTGCTGACGTAAACTCTCAATTTCTGTCCTCATTTCTACCATACTTCTGAAAAGCTCATTGTAGCCTCTATCCTAAGGTTGATGTGTATCTTCTACCAATGATTTGAGCTCCTCTCCCAGTTTTTCCTGAGCTCCACAAATACCAGTCACCATCTCGTTGATTTCATCTTTGGTTTAGAGTTCTGGTGCCAGTTTTGTGAGTGTGAAGGAAGTGGCATGTTCTGGAAGACAGATGTGGCTCTCTTTAAAAAGAGATGCTCTTTCCAGTAATTTCCTGATGTCGTCCTTTGTGACAGGTATCATCTCACCAGCTACGCCTCGTGCGTGTCCACACTCGTCTCTGTAGACTCCATACTCGTCCCTTCGTTCCCAAGTGAACTTTTTGGCTCCGTACATTTCATAAGCGCGGTTTCCAAATTCATACCGTCTGTCGATCGACGTCGGGTCATCTTTATCGATCGACGTTTGTGTTACCCTGTCGATCGATGTCTCAGTTGTCCCGTTGATCGATGCTTGCCCTTTTGGTTGGCGTGATAGTTTTCGGTTGTGGCGACTCCTACGTGGTTGTTAGGATCTGTTTGAATGACGTCTGGAGTGCCACATTGCTGTGAGAATAGGTTGTCAGGTCCATTGGCCACTTGAAGGATATCTGCTATGTCCTCTCTGGACACTTGTAAGATCCTTCCATCTATTGCACGTGCATTGCCATCTGGGTCCCTGAAAATACCAAATTCATCAGGTGTGAGAAAACCATAATCAATGTTTGCATTATTATTCAATTTAGAAATAGAAAGATTAGGGTTTAGAGTAGTATCGATCGATGTAGAGACAGATGCATCGATCGATGGCAGAGTAATTTCTACAGAAATTGTGTTCTTGAGATGATTGCCCTTCATGGATTTTCCTGTTGATGTAAATGGAAGAGTGTTCATCTTTTTTGCTTGTGTGTCTGCTCTGGTGTGTGGAGGTGGTTTCGGGGGTGCAAAACGTTTTATATAGGTATCTATAAACCTAGTTGGAGAGGGAATATTCTCCTGCTCCAGCATTTTCGCTGCGGCGCGAATACCGATCGATGTTCCTGTATGAGTGTTGATCGATGTGAGCTGTCACATACGGCTCCTACTGTAGCCAGGAAAGATCTTTCAAGCAGAAGTGAAGAGTTTCAGTTATGCTCGATGTCTAGGACATGAAAATCTACCGGGACAAGGGCATTACCAATCTGTATCTCCAGATCTCTTATGATACCTCCTGATCGTTTTTCTGAAAGATCCACGAAGGTGAAGGATTCTATTGAAGGTTCGTTTGTCAAACCAAGCTGGTCTGCCATGATCCTAGGGAGGATACTAACTGATGCTCCTTGTCACACATTGAATGGGGAAATTCAACACCCTTGACTACGCATGGTATTGCAAACTTCCCAGGATCACTATTCTTCGTCAATGTGATCCTGTGTTTCATCTTCTCTCTGACTTGATGAAACATTCTCCTAATGTCCTCCTCAGTTACCTTTGTTTCGCTGAAGAACATCCACAACCGGTGTGTGAAGTAAGGTTCATCAAAAGCTTTTTCGATTGGGATTCTGAGGACTCTTTTAGTGAAACTATCCATCTCCTTATCGTTAGCTTCCCTCTTAAGGTTCTTAAAAATTTTCTCCTTTTTTTTCCTTAACCTTCTTTCTTCATTTTCCTGATTTTCTTGAACTGGTTCTGGTGAACTATTTAAAGGGTTGGGTTTTGGTTCGAGTGGGTTAGCTAATGGTTTAGGTGGTGGTCTGAGTGCGTTGATATAATCATTATCGATTGAGGGTAACCGCACTCGGTATGTCAGAGGTGCCTGTCGATCGATGGGAGGTGGGGTGTGACGATCGGCGTCGGACTCACTCTGTCGATCGATGGTTGGCTCAACCGATCGATCGATTTTATCATAGAAAGGGGAGGGTGGGTGAGGATGCTTAGCTGCGAATTCTTCATGAGTTAGAATTCGAACCGCATTGCATTCAGTCGATTCAGTGGACGACGTCGATCGATGACTGGAGTAATCCGTCCATCGATTTTCGTCATGGTCTGTCGATCGATGCGAGTTCATAGACATCGGTCGACACCATTGGGATTCGCCGAGACTCATGGAGCTTTCGATTTCGAAGTCTCCTTCCTCAAGCTTTTCATGTCTCACCACTTGCCAGAAATCATCATCTATGATGGCATTTACATGGTGTTTTCCTTTATCAGCTCCTGCCTCTCTAGTGAAAGCTTCTTGCCTCTTTATAGTCTCGCCAGCCTGAATTACTTGCGTTTCAAGTTTTCTCACCTGAGTCCCTAAGATCTCGATTTTGGTGTTCAGATTGTTGTAGGCGGAGTCTATTTTACAGTTGAAATCCACGGTGATTAGTTGTTGTCCCAACAGTACTCAATCAAGCATTTTTTCGATCTTGCTTTCATGAGTCTGGGGTGGTGGATTCTGGTAGTAAGAGTTCGAGTAACTTTTGCTGTTGTTGAAGGGTTTTTGAAATTGTGAACTCTGGTTACTTCTTTGACCATTTCCAAAGAAGTTTCTGTTTCCGCCCTGGTTTCAAAATTTCTGGAATCCTGTACCTCCGATGTAGTTCACATTTTCTTCTCCTTCCGTGTATGCTACTTCTCCTTCATCTGAACAGACTTGCTTCCTAAGAAGCTCGTGCACCACATCTAACTTAGCTCTTACTTCGTCCATATGTTACTTCCCGATAGAGGCTACAGACTTCTTCCGTTCAGAGTCAGTGCTTTTGGTGCTGCTGCTGTTAGCGAGGTTTTCGATAAGTCTCACAGCTTCCAACTGATTCCGAGTAGTGAAGTTTCCTTAACTCGCCGTATCAAGAGCCATTTGATACTGTAAGGCGAGACCTCGGAAGAAAGTGCTTAGCAGCTGCACTTCGTTAAATCCATGGTGTGGACAGTGTCGCTGGAAGAACCTAAATCTAATCCACGCATCTTTGAAGGACTCTCCAGCCTCCTGCGAGAATGTGGAAATTTTGTTCCGAAGTTCTTCAGCACGCACCTCATCGAAGAAGTTTCGTAAGAAAGCATTCTTGATGTCAGCCCAGGATGTTAAGGATCCTGTGGGTTTCTGCCTAAGCCAGTGCATCGCTTCTCCATTTAGCGTGTATCTGAAGAGCTAGCACAGCAGGTAATCTTCGGGGACTCCTTCCATCCGAATTGCAGCGATTAGATCCTCGAACCGTTTCAGATGGTCCATAGGATGCTCGTGCAGTAACCCAGAGTAGGGTATCTGGGACACGAGAGTGTAGTATTGAGGCTTCAGCTCGAAATTCTGCTTTTGGATCTCCGGAAGTCGAATAGCTGATCTGTTGGAATAGTACTCATCTGGGCGATTGTAGTCGG
Organism: Brassica rapa; assembly: GCF_000309985.2. NCBI lineage: Eukaryota > Viridiplantae > Streptophyta > Magnoliopsida > Brassicales > Brassicaceae > Brassica > Brassica rapa. The sequence goes on from NC_024803.2 coordinate 21,886,988, forward strand.
CCAGTGGTTTCGATCGAGCGTCCTCGTCTACAGGTTGAGCAGCTCCTGTAGCATCAGCATCAGGGATTACAGTCCCCTGAGCGTCTATTTTCTGACCTGTTGCATTACGCATATAACCGTTCTGGTCATACAAGTTTCCGTTCTCGTCCTGTGTTAGAATAATAATGTTTACCATTTTTGACGACATGGTATCGATCGACGTATGCGGTATAGTATCGATCTTTGTCGAACGATTGGGATCGATCGATGATGAAGGTCTGGTGTCGGTCGACGGTTGGTTGTGCATATCGATCGACGACGAAGTTGTTGTGTCGAGCGATGTGGAACGTTGACCTCTACGGATGGTGCGTTCCAAGTGAGCAGGATCGTCTGAGAACAGAAAGTCTTTCTCCTTGTTGCTTCTGGTACCGCTGGGCATGCACCTGAAAAGACAAGAAAAAAAATTATGTTAGAAAGGGGGTAGAGAAAAGAATAAGAATCAATAAAACTAAATCTAATGGCGATCAAAGCTCCCCGGCAACGGCGTCAAATTTGATACCACTCAAATTACCCTAAGGAGTGTTACTCTCATCAAAAGAGGTTCAGATGTAGTACTTAGGGATCGAATCCACAAGGAGCTAGGGAACAATTAAATCTAGTGTTTATTAATTCTAAGAGTTGTAAATGTTTAAATGAAATAGCAATAGTAACAAGCGAAGTAAATAGTAAATGTAACTTGGTTGGAAATGATATTAGATGCAGGGCCACTATTCAGGTATTGGAGATTATAATATCTATAGATGCCTATTTGTTGCATGCATGATATGTTAGAGCTCAATCGCTTAACTCAGTGATCAGCTGTCGCATGTTTCACTGGTTAACAGGCTAGATCTCGTGTCTTAACGGTTAGTATGTTGATAACGAGAGAGTGTCGATCGATGGTCCTATTGGGACATCGACCGATACACCTTTGCCTACGTCGACCGATAGTGAGTTGAGGACATCGATCGACGGGTTCTAGCCAGGCCTATGCGCGAATATGATATGCCCTGTTAACATACTAAATTGGCGGTTAGCCCTCTCTAGCAGTCCTAATATGATAGATAGATGTCAGGATGGGATAACAAGGATGCTTGAGTATGCAATCCTATGATCAAGTTCTAGTTAGCTAGGCTAAAACAAGCAATGAATACAAATCTATCATGAATATCACAACAAGGCAGATCTATAGTTTGGGGCTAATCCCACAAACCTATCTGAACCCTGGATCTAATAATTGAACTACTCAGATATAGCAAAGCAATTCATAACAATGAAGAAATGGGAATTCATAGAATAGATGAAAAGAAATGGAACCAAGGAGTTCCAATCACAAGTGATCTTCTCTCCAAAACTCTCTTCTCTCTCAAAGTAAAACTATAACTCCAAAGGCTCTCCTGCCGTCAAAACACTTAGGTAGTATATAATCTACTAGGTTAAAAACTCGTCAGGGCATTTTTGTAATTTGGCTTGCCCTTGGGTTTTAAGTCCGCTGGATCCAAAATGTCGAGTGTCTGATGTCTCGACATCGATCGATGGTACTTGTGTACATCGATCGATATTAATCTTCATCTGTCGAGGCATCTCTTGGTATCGATCGTCAGCACTAGATGCGCATCGATCGATTGTTCTTCCTCTCGTCGACCTCTACATGGTCAGCTCGGGTGAAACGTCCTTTAAGCTCCAAAATGCTCCAAAGTCATAGCTTTACTCCAAAATGCACCTGAACCTGAAAACCTACCTAGAAGAGTAGAGAACATAGATATATATATAGTAAAATACTTATATACAATGGATGAAAACGGGTCAAATCCAAGGTATATCACCATCCTTAAGCTGAGCAATGCAAGCTGCATTGTCCTCATACATCACGGTTGGTGCGTCCTTGCCTTCGGTCATCCCATAATCGACTCTTATATGGTTAGTCATGGACCATAACCACACAGACTCGCGGCTGGCCTCGTGAATAGCCAAGATCTCCGAATTGTTTGTGTAAGTGGCCGTGATCGTCTGCTTCATGGAACGCCATGATATGACCGTACCACCATGAGTAAAGACGTAGCCGGTCTGTGATCGAGCATTGTGAGGATCCGAGAGATAACATACATCAGCAAAGCCAACTAACCCTTCTTTGTTTTGGTTAGTATAAAATAAACCCAAGTCTTTTGTTCCTTGCAGGTAATGAAGAACATGTTTAATCCAGTTCCAGTGCCTTTGGGTCAGACAAGAGCTAAATCTAGATAATAGATTCACGGAAAAACATATATCAGGCCGTGTGTGACTTGCCAAATACATTAAAGCTCCTATGGCACTGAGATATGGCACTTCGGGACCAAGGACATCTTCATCGTCCATCTTAGGACGGAACATATCAGTGTCCAGGCCGAGAGACCTCACGACCATGGGGCTAGACAATGGGTGAGACTCGTCCATATTGAATCTCTTGAGTATTTTCTCTGTATATGCCATTGATGCACAAGGATTCCATCTTTAATGTACTCAAGCTGTAATCCCAAATAAAACTTTGTTTTTCCAAGATCTTTCATCTCGAATTCTTTCTTAAGATATTCAACTGCTTGGGAGATTTCTCCAGAGGTTCCTAGGATATTCAAATCATCAACATACACTGTTATAATCACAAAGCCCTGGCCAAATTTCTTTATAAAGATACAAGGGCTGATCGGATCATTCTTGTATCCTTCTCTCTCTAGGTACTCACTTAGCCTATTGTACCACATTCGACCTGATTGATTCAATCCATAAAGTGACTTATTCAACTTTATACAGTGTTGTTCTCTAGTACTCGATTTGTTTTTCAACTCTATACCCTCTGGTACTTTCATATAAATCTCATTATCCAATGGCCCATATAAGTATGCAGTTACAACATCCATTAACCGCAAGTCTAATTTCTCTCTTATAGCCGGACTTATCAGGAATCTAAAAGTAGTAGCAACCACCACAGGGGAGTATGTCTCCTCATAATCTATTCCTGGTCTCTGTGAAAATCCTTGTGCAACAAGGCATGCTTTGTATCTAACGACCTCACCGTGTTCGTTTCTCTTTCTCACAAAAACCCACTTATAGCCGACTAGTTTAACATCATATGGTGTCTGGACTGTTGGTCCAAAGACATCTCTCTTCTTTAAAGAGTTTAACTCCACGTTTTAAACCTTATTTCCATTTGATCCAATCTGATCGTTGAGTGCACTCATAAATAGATGTGGGTTCATGATCCTCATTCAAATCCATAAGTTCAAGTGCTACCTTGTATGAAAATATATCATCAATGTCGACATTCTTTCTGTTCTTTGTATCCCAGACAAGACATAGTTTATTGAGATCTCATTATTATCAGGACCATCAGTACCTTGATTCTTGGCGTCCCAAGAATCATTATTAGATACATCAGGGCCGGCCGCATCTAAAATCTTATGATCGACCGCGATCGCTATTAGGGTTTTGGAATCGGCTGCGGCTAAGTCTCGAGATTTAGAGACGGCTGCGGTCGTGTCTAGTGTTTCAACAACCTTGGTTTCATTATCTGCACCTTTCTTAGTTTTCTGAGGGTTCTTAGCTTTGGAAGCTATTGGTCTACCACATTTCAAACGTTGTCTAGACTCTGTAGCAAATAGATTGTGTCCCTCTTGAACATCAATTCTTATTGGTTCATTTCTTCGATCTTGCTTTCCTGAGTCTGGGGTGGTGGATTCTGGTAGTAAGAGTTCGAGTAACTTTTGCTGTTGTTGAAGGGTTTTTGAAATTGTGAACTCTGGTTACTTCTTTGACCATTTCCAAAGAAGTTTCTGTTTCCGCCCTAGTTTCCAAATTTCTGGAATCCGGTACCTCCGATGTAGTTCTCATTTTCTTCTCCTTCCGTATATGCTACTTCTCCTTCAGCTGAACAGACTTGCTTCCTAAGAAGCTCGTGCACCACATCTAACTTAGCTCTTACTTCGTCCATCTGTTCCTTCCAGATAGAGGCTACAGACTTCTTCCGTTCAGAGTCAGTGCTTTTGGTGCTGCTGCTGTTAGCGAGGTTTCCGATAAGTCTCACAGCTTCCAACGGATTCTGAGTAGTGAAGTTTTCTTCACTCGCCGTATCAAGAGCCATTTGATACTGTAAGGCGAGACCTCGGAAGAAAGTGCTTAGCAGCTGCACTTCGTTAAATTCGTGGTGTGGACAGTCTCGCTGGAAGAACCTAAATCTAATCCTCGCATCTTTGAAGGACTCTCCAGCCTCCTGCGAGAATGTGGAAATTTTGTTCCGAAGTTCTTCAGCGCGCCTCATCGAAGAAGTTTCGTAAGAAAGCATTCTTGATGTCGGCCCCGGATGTTAAGGATCCTGTGGGTTTCTGCCTAAGGTAGTGCATCGCTTCTCCATTTAGCGTGTATCTGAAGAGCTTGCACAGCAGGTAATCTTCGAGGACTCCTTCCATCCGAATAGCAGCGATAAGATCCTCGAACCGTTCCAGATGGTCCATAGGATGCTCGTGCAGTAAACCAGAGTAGGGTATCTGCGACACGAGAGTGTAGTATTGAGGCTTCAGCTCGAAATTTTGCTTCTGGATCTCCGGAAGTCGAATAGCTGATCTGTTGGAATAGTACTCATCTGGGCGATTGTAGTCGGCCAGTGGTTTCGATCGAGCGTCCTCGTCTACAGGTTGAGCAGCTCCTGTAGCATCAGCATCAGGGATTACAGTCCCCTGAGCGTCTATTTTCTGACCTGTTGCATTATGCAGATGACCGTTCTGGTCATACAGGTTTCCGTTCTCGTCCTGTGTTAGAATAATAATGTTTACCATTTTTGACGACATGGTATCGATCGACGTATGCGGTGTAGTATCGATCGTTGTCGAACGATTGGGATCGATCGACGATGAAGGTCTGGTGTCGGTCGACGGTTGGTTGTGCATATCGATCGACGACGAAGTTGTTGTGTCGAGCGATGTGGAACGTTGACCTCTACGGATGGTGCGTTCCAAGTGAGCAGGATCGTCTGAGAACAGAAAGTCTTTCTCCTTGTTGCTTCTGGTACCGCTGGGCATGCACCTGAAAAGACAAGAAAAAAAATTATGTTAGAAAGGGGGTAGAGAAAATAATAAGAATCAATAAAGCTAAATCTAATGGCGATCAAAGCTCCCCGGCAACGGCGTCAAATTTGATACCACTCAAATTACCCTAAGGAGTGTTACTCTCATCAAAAGAGGTTCAGATGTAGTACTTAGGGATCGAATCCACAAGGAGCTAGGGAACAATTAAATCTAGTGTTTATTAATTCTAAGAGTTGTAAATGTTTAAATGAAATAGCAATAGTAACAAGCGAAGTAAATAGTAAATGTAACTTGGTTGGAAATGATATTAGATGCAGGGCCACTATTCAGGTATTGGAGATTATAATATCTATAGATGCCTATTTGTTGCATGCATGATATGTTAGAGCTCAATCGCTTAACTCAGTGATCAGCTGTCGCATGTTTCACTGGTTAACAGGCTAGATCTCGTGTCTTAACGGTTAGTATGTTGATAACGAGAGAGTGTCGATCGATGGTCCTATTGGGACATCGACCGATACACCTTTGCCTACGTCGACCGATAGTGAGTTGAGGACATCGATCGACGGGTTCTAGCCAGGCCTATGCGCGAATATGATATGCCCTGTTAACATACTAAATTGGCGGTTAGCCCTCTCTAGCAGTCCTAATATGATAGATAGATGTCAGGATGGGATAACAAGGATGCTTGAGTATGCAATCCTATGATCAAGTTCTAGTTAGCTAGGCTAAAACAAGCAATGAATACAAATCTATCATGAATATCACAACAAGGCAGATCTATAGTTTGGGGCTAATCCCACAAACCTATCTGAACCCTGGATCTAATAATTGAACTACTCAGATATAGCAAAGCAATTCATAACAATGAAGAAATGGGAATTCATAGAATAGATGAAAAGAAATGGAACCAAGGAGTTCCAATCACAAGTGATCTTCTCTCCAAAACTCTCTTCTCTCTCAAAGTAAAACTATAACTCCAAAGGCTCTCCTGCCGTCAAAACACTTAGGTAGTATATAATCTACTAGGTTAAAAACTCGTCAGGGCATTTTTGTAATTTGGCTTGCCCTTGGGTTTTAAGTCCGCTGGATCCAAAATGTCGAGTGTCTGATGTCTCGACATCGATCGATGGTACTTGTGTACATCGATCGATATTAATCTTCATCTGTCGAGGCATCTCTTGGTATCGATCGTCAGCACTAGATGCGCATCGATCGATTGTTCTTCCTCTCGTCGACCTCTACATGGTCAGCTCGGGTGAAACGTCCTTTAAGCTCCAAAATGCTCCAAAGTCATAGCTTTACTCCAAAATGCACCTGAACCTGAAAACCTACCTAGAAGAGTAGAGAACATAGATATATATATAGTAAAACACTTATATACAATGGATGAAAACGGGTCAAATCCAAGGTATATCACCATCCTTAAGCTGAGCAATGCAAGCTGCATTGTCCTCATACATCACGGTTGGTGCGTCCTTGCCTTCGGTCATCCCATAATCGACTCGTATATGGTTAGTCATGGACCATAACCACACAGACTCGCGGCTGGCCTCGTGAATAGCCAAGATCTCCGAATTGTTTGTGTAAGTGGCCGTGATCGTCTGCTTCATGGAACGCCATGATATGACCGTACCACCATGAGTAAAGACGTAGCCGGTCTGTGATCGAGCATTGTGAGGATCCGAGAGATAACATACATCAGCAAAGCCAACTAACCCTTCTTTGTTTTGGTTAGTATAAAATAAACCCAAGTCTTTTGTTCCTTGCAGGTAATGAAGAACATGTTTAATCCAGTTCCAGTGCCTTTGGGTCAGACAAGAGCTAAATCTAGATAATAGATTCACGGAAAAACATATATCAGGCCGTGTGTGACTTGCCAAATACATTAAAGCTCCTATGGCACTGAGATATGGCACTTCGGGACCAAGGACATCTTCATCGTCCATCTTAGGACGGAACATATCAGTGTCCAGGCCGAGAGACCTCACGACCATGGGGCTAGACAATGGGTGAGACTCGTCCATATTGAATCTCTTGAGTATTTCTCTGTATATGCCATTGATGCACAAGGATTCCATCTTTAATGTACTCAAGCTGTAATCCCAAATAAAACTTTGTTTTTCCAAGATCTTTCATCTCGAATTCTTTCTTAAGATATTCAACTGCTTGGGAGATTTCTCCAGAGGTTCCTAGGATATTCAAATCATCAACATACACTGTTATAATCACAAAGCCCTGGCCAAATTTCTTTATAAAGATACAAGGGCTGATCGGATCATTCTTGTATCCTTCTCTCTCTAGGTACTCACTTAGCCTATTGTACCACATTCGACCTGATTGATTCAATCCATAAAGTGACTTATTCAACTTTATACAGTGTTGTTCTCTAGTACTCGATTTGTTTTTCAACTCTATACCCTCTGGTACTTTCATATAAATCTCATTATCCAATGGCCCATATAAGTATGCAGTTACAACATCCATTAACCGCAAGTCTAATTTCTCTCTTATAGCCGGACTTATCAGGAATCTAAAAGTAGTAGCAACCACCACAGGGGAGTATGTCTCCTCATAATCTATTCCTGGTCTCTGTGAAAATCCTTGTGCAACAAGGCATGCTTTGTATCTAACGACCTCACCGTGTTCGTTTCTCTTTCTCACAAAAACCCACTTATAGCCGACTAGTTTAACATCATATGGTGTCTGGACTGTTGGTCCAAAGACATCTCTCTTCTTTAAAGAGTTTAACTCCACGTTTTAAACCTTATTTCCATTTGATCCAATCTGATCGTTGAGTGCACTCATAAATAGATGTGGGTTCATGATCCTCATTCAAATCCATAAGTTCAAGTGCTACCTTGTATGAAAATATATCATCAATGTCGACATTCTTTCTGTTCTTTGTATCCCAGACAAGACATAGTTTATTGAGATCTCATTATTATCAGGACCATCAGTACCTTGATTCTTGGCGTCCCAAGAATCATTATTAGATACATCAGGGCCGGCCGCATCTAAAATCTTATGATCGACCGCGATCGCTATTAGGGTTTTGGAATCGGCTGCGGCTAAGTCTCGAGATTTAGAGACGGCTGCGGTCGTGTCTAGTGTTTCAACAACCTTGGTTTCATTATCTGCACCTTTCTTAGTTTTCTGAGGGTTCTTAGCTTTGGAAGCTATTGGTCTACCACATTTCAAACGTTGTCTAGACTCTGTAGCAAATAGATTGTGTCCCTCTTGAACATCAATTCTTATTGGTTCATTTCTTCGATCTTGCTTTCCTGAGTCTGGGGTGGTGGATTCTGGTAGTAAGAGTTCGAGTAACTTTTGCTGTTGTTGAAGGGTTTTTGAAATTGTGAACTCTGGTTACTTCTTTGACCATTTCCAAAGAAGTTTCTGTTTCCGCCCTAGTTTCCAAATTTCTGGAATCCGGTACCTCCGATGTAGTTCTCATTTTCTTCTCCTTCCGTATATGCTACTTCTCCTTCAGCTGAACAGACTTGCTTCCTAAGAAGCTCGTGCACCACATCTAACTTAGCTCTTACTTCGTCCATCTGTTCCTTCCAGATAGAGGCTACAGACTTCTTCCGTTCAGAGTCAGTGCTTTTGGTGCTGCTGCTGTTAGCGAGGTTTCCGATAAGTCTCACAGCTTCCAACGGATTCTGAGTAGTGAAGTTTTCTTCACTCGCCGTATCAAGAGCCATTTGATACTGTAAGGCGAGACCTCGGAAGAAAGTGCTTAGCAGCTGCACTTCGTTAAATTCGTGGTGTGGACAGTCTCGCTGGAAGAACCTAAATCTAATCCTCGCATCTTTGAAGGACTCTCCAGCCTCCTGCGAGAATGTGGAAATTTTGTTCCGAAGTTCTTCAGCGCGCCTCATCGAAGAAGTTTCGTAAGAAAGCATTCTTGATGTCGGCCCCGATGTTAAGGATCCTGTGGGTTTCTGCCTAAGGTAGTGCATCGCTTCTCCATTTAGCGTGTATCTGAAGAGCTTGCACAGCAGGTAATCTTCGAGGACTCCTTCCATCCGAATAGCAGCGATAAGATCCTCGAACCGTTCCAGATGGTCCATAGGATGCTCGTGCAGTAAACCAGAGTAGGGTATCTGCGACACGAGAGTGTAGTATTGAGGCTTCAGCTCGAAATTTTGCTTCTGGATCTCCGGAAGTCGAATAGCTGATCTGTTGGAATAGTACTCATCTGGGCGATTGTAGTCGGCCAGTGGTTTCGATCGAGCGTCCTCGTCTACAGGTTGAGCAGCTCCTGTAGCATCAGCATCAGGGATTACAGTCCCCTGAGCGTCTATTTTCTGACCTGTTGCATTATGCAGATGACCGTTCTGGTCATACAGGTTTCCGTTCTCGTCCTGTGTTAGAATAATAATGTTTACCATTTTTGACGACATGGTATCGATCGACGTATGCGGTGTAGTATCGATCGTTGTCGAACGATTGGGATCGATCGACGATGAAGGTCTGGTGTCGGTCGACGGTTGGTTGTGCATATCGATCGACGACGAAGTTGTTGTGTCGAGCGATGTGGAACGTTGACCTCTACGGATGGTGCGTTCCAAGTGAGCAGGATCGTCTGAGAACAGAAAGTCTTTCTCCTTGTTGCTTCTGGTACCGCTGGGCATGCACCTGAAAAGACAAGAAAAAAAATTATGTTAGAAAGGGGGTAGAGAAAATAATAAGAATCAATAAAGCTAAATCTAATGGCGATCAAAGCTCCCCGGCAACGGCGTCAAATTTGATACCACTCAAATTACCCTAAGGAGTGTTACTCTCATCAAAAGAGGTTCAGATGTAGTACTTAGGGATCGAATCCACAAGGAGCTAGGGAACAATTAAATCTAGTGTTTATTAATTCTAAGAGTTGTAAATGTTTAAATGAAATAGCAATAGTAACAAGCGAAGTAAATAGTAAATGTAACTTGGTTGGAAATGATATTAGATGCAGGGCCACTATTCAGGTATTGGAGATTATAATATCTATAGATGCCTATTTGTTGCATGCATGATATGTTAGAGCTCAATCGCTTAACTCAGTGATCAGCTGTCGCATGTTTCACTGGTTAACAGGCTAGATCTCGTGTCTTAACGGTTAGTATGTTGATAACGAGAGAGTGTCGATCGATGGTCCTATTGGGACATCGACCGATACACCTTTGCCTACGTCGACCGATAGTGAGTTGAGGACATCGATCGACGGGTTCTAGCCAGGCCTATGCGCGAGTATGATATGCCCTGTTAACATACTAAATTGGCGGTTAGCCCTCTCTAGCAGTCCTAATATGATAGATAGATGTCAGGATGGGATAACAAGGATGCTTGAGTATGCAATCCTATGATCAAGTTCTAGTTAGCTAGGCTAAAACAAGCAATGAATACAAATCTATCATGAATATCACAACAAGGCAGATCTATAGTTTGGGGCTAATCCCACAAACCTATCTGAACCCTGGATCTAATAATTGAACTACTCAGATATAGCAAAGCAATTCATAACAATGAAGAAATGGGAATTCATAGAATAGATGAAAAGAAATGGAACCAAGGAGTTCCAATCACAAGTGATCTTCTCTCCAAAACTCTCTTCTCTCTCAAAGTAAAACTATAACTCCAAAGGCTCTCCTGCCGTCAAACCACTTAGGTAGTATATAATCTACTAGGTTAAAAACTCGTCAGGGCATTTTTGTAATTTGGCTTGGCCTTGGGTTTTAAGTCCGCTGGATCCAAAATGTCGAGTGTCTGATGTCTCGACATCGATCGATGGTACTTGTGTACATCGATCGATGGTACTTGTGTACATCGATCGATATTAATCTTCATCTGTCGAGGCATCTCTTGGTATAGATCGTCAGCACTGGATGCGCATCGATCGATTGTTCTTCCTCCCGTCGACCTCTACATGGTCAGCTCGGGTGAAACGTTCTTTAAGCTCCAAAATGCTCCAAAGTCATAGCTTTACTCCGAAATGCACCTGAACCTGAAAACATACCTAGAAGAGTAGTAAACATAGATATATATATAGTAAAACACTTATATACCATGGATGAAAACAGGTCAAATCCAAGGTATATCACCATCCTTAAGCTGAGCAATGCAAGCTGCATTGTCCTCATATATCACGGTTGGGACGTCCTTGCCTTTGGTCATCCCATAATCGACTCGTATGTGGTTAGGCATGGACCATAACCACACAGACTCGCGGCTGGCCTCGTGAATAGCCAAGATCTCCGAATGGTTTGTGTAAGTGGCCGTGATCGTTTGCTTCATGGAACGCCATGATATGACCGTACCACCATGAGTAAAGACGTAGCCGGTCTGTGATCGAGCATTGTCAGATCCGAGAGATAACCTACATCAGCAAAGCCAACTAACCCTTCTTTGTTTTGGTTAGTATAAAATAAACCCAAGTCTTTCGTTCCTTGCAGGTAATGAAGAACATGTTTAATCCAATTCCAGTGCCTTTGGGTCAGACAAGAGCTAAATCTAGATAATAGATTCACGGAAAAACATATATCAGGCCGTGTGTGACTTGCCAAATACATTAAAGCTCCTATGGCACTGAGATATGGCACTTCGGGACCAAGGACATCTTCATCGTCCATCTTAGGACGGAACAGATCAGTGTCCAGGCGGAGAAACCTCACGACCATGGGGCTAGACAATGGGTGAGACTCATCCATATTGAATCTCTTGAGTACTTTCTCTGTATATGCCATTTGATGCACAAGGATTCCATCTTTAATGTACTCAAGCTGTAATCCCAAACAAAACTTTGTTTTTCCAAGATCTTTCATCTCGATTTCTTTCTTAAGATATTCAACTGCTTGGGAGATTTCTCCAGAGGTTCCTAGGATATTCAAATCATCAACATACACTGTTATAATCACAAAGCCCTGGCCGAATTTCTTTATAAAGATACAAGGGCTGATCGGATCATTCTTGTATCCTTCTCTCTCTAGGTACTCATTTAGCCTATTGTACCACATTCGACCTGATTGATCCAATCCATAAAGTGACTTATTCAACTTTATACAGTGTTGTTCTTGAGTACTCGATTTGTTTTTCAACTCTATACCCTCTGGTACTTTCATATAAATCTCATTATCCAATGGCCCATATAAGTATGCAGTTACAACATCCATTAACCGCAAGTCTAATTTCTCTCTTATAGCCAGACTTATCAGGAATCTAAAAGTAGTAGCAACCACCACAGGGGAGTATGTCTCCTCATAATCTATTCCTGGTCTCAGTGAGAATCCTTGTGCAACAAGGCGTGCTTTGTATCTAACGACCTCACCGTGTTCGTTTCTCTTTCTCACAAAAACCCACTTATAGCCGAGTAGTTTAACATCATATGGTGTCTTGACTGTTGGTCCAAAGACATCTCTCTTCTTTAAAGAGTTTAACTCCACGTTTATACCTTATTTCCATTTGATCCAGTCTGATCGTTGAGTGCACTCATAAATAGACGTGGGTTCATGATCTTCATTCAAATCCATAAGTTCAAGTGCTACCTTGTATGAAAATATATCATCAATGTCGACATTCTTTTTGTTCATTGTATCACAGACAAGACATAGTTTATTGAGATCTCATTATTATCAGGACCATCAGTACCTTGATTCTTGGCGTCCCAAGAATCATTATTAGATACATCAGGGCCGGCCGCATCTAAAATCTTATGATCGACGCTATTAGGGTTTTGGAATCGGCCGCGGCTAAGTCTCGGGATTTAGAGACGGCCGCGGTCGTGTCTAGTGTTTCAACAACCTTGGTTTCATTATATGCACCTTTCTTAGTTTTCCAAGGGTTCTTAGCTTTGGAAGCTATTGGTCTACCACGTTTCAAACGTTGTCTAGACTCTGTAGCAACTTGATTGTGTCCCTCTTGAACATCAATTCTTATTGGTGCATTAGCAGCTGGTATATATGACTTAGTCACTCTTTTCGGGTCAACAAAGGAATCTGGCAATTGATTAGCTAGCTTTTATAAATGTATTATCTTTTGGACTTCTAAATCACATTCCTGAGTCCGTGGATCTTGCCAAGATAAGGATGTTTGATTCCATGTAATTTCTTTTACCAGCTTATTATTCTCTCCCCCTAATGTTGGATGTTCGGATTCATCAAAGTGACAATCCGCATAGCTGGCCTTAAATAAATCACCCGTAGTTGGCTCAAGGTATTTTATAATCGTGGGAGAATCATATCCAACATATATCTCCATCCTCCTTTGAGGTCCCATCTTTCTTCTCTGTGGTGGTACAATTGTTACATAGATGGCACAGCTAAATGTTTTAAGATGGGATATGTCTGGCTCATGACCCGGAAGCAATTGTAATGGGGAATATCTATGTTCACTAGACGGTCTGATACAAATCAGTTCAGCCGCGTGTAAGACCACGTGTCCCCAAGCTGTGGCCGGAAGCTTAGACCTCATAAGCAATGGTCTAGCTATTAGCTGAATTCGTTTTATGAATGATTCGACCAAGCCGTTCTGTGTATGTACATGTGCCATGGAGTGTTCCACACTTACCCCCATGGACATACAGTAATCATTAAACGCTTGGGGCGTGAACTCAATTCAATACGGTTAAAATTCCGGTGGCCACTCTATTCAATGCGGCATTGGCCTCCATCATACTGACCTTGTCGAAATAAAGGCCAGTAGAGAATGGAGGTATAGACTCTAGGACTTTCTTATGTCCTTGGCCGATCTCAATGATCTGAAGGAACTCTTTGTTTCCTTCGCCCGTAGTCTCAATATGAAAACCATTCATTCAAATGTCTTTAAAGCTCAATAGGCGTCTCTTAGAGCTGGGTGAATACAATGCATCATATATTTATAGATGCGTACCCTTAGGAAACATGATGTTAGCCTGGCCGTAGCCCTCTATGAGACTTGCTATACCCGCAATAGTATTTGATATTGGCGTTTTTCATTGTTAGGTTTAAGATATATCTTTTGTCTCTTAAGATCGTGTGGCTCGACCCACTGTCCATAACTAATACATCCATATCTGTCATTCTTCAAAACAGATTATAGAATGAAACTCTAGGGACTTCTTATAAAAACTTTCACTCATTAATAAAATAAGTTCAAAGCAATCAAAACATAGAAAACATAAAGCAAAGAACACAAAAACATAGATGTCGAATTCAACTTCATTCTTTTAAACAATATGAAGTTTCATAATCCATAAGATCGTCTCGTTCATTATTGAAATCATCTTCACCGTCTTGATAAGTCATATGAGCTTCAGGATTCTTCCCTTTCATACTCTCTTGGTAGAGATCAACGAGATGTTTGGGAGTCGTACATGTCTTAGCCCAATGATTATCCATACAAATCTATGACACACGGATTTGGTCGAGTTTTGTGGCCTGAAAGATGTACCATGGCCTCCATAAGAGTTCCCTTGGCCACGGCCATATGAGTTACCTCGGCCTCGACCAAACGAATTTCGGCCTCGACCACGTCCATGCCACTTCCCATGGCTACGGCTGTGTTGGCTATCACTCTGAACATGGTTCGACTCTTTCTTATCCTCTACGGCCGCATGTGCCTCAGGTAATGGGTTTGTTCCAGGAGGTCTCAATTCACTGTTTCTCATCAACAGTTCATTGTTCTGCTCTGCGAACAAGAGACAAGATATCAGATTAGCATAAGTTGTAAAGCCCTTCTCACGGTACTGTTGTTGTAACAATACATTGCTTGTGTGGAAGGTGGAAAAGGTTTTCTCAAGCATATCCTTATCCGTTATATCCTCACCACACAGTTTCAATTTAGAAACTATTTTAAACAGGGCCGAGTTATACTCGTCCACGGACTTGAAGTCCTGGATTCCGAAATTCCTTCAATCATACATAGCCTTTGGTAATAACACCGTTCTCTGGTGATCATATCTTGTTTTCAACTCTGTCCAAAGGTCTAAAGGATTCTCAATAGTCAAATACTGATCTTTGAGACTCTCAATAAGATGATGACGTATAATTAATATAGCTCTGTATCTATCTATCTCACTTTCATTATTGCCCTCGGTGATACATTCACCGAGTTCCTTGGATTTCAGGATGATCTTAGCATCAAGTGCCCATTGCAAGTAATTATCTCCAGAGAGATTTAGGGCAGCAAAATCCAAGTTGTTGATTTTCGACATCTGAAATCATATATTTCATCCTTAGGATTTAAAATGTTCTTATAATGCATACAAGACAATTTAGATATATAATGCAAATTGGTCACACGACCAAACGGATATGATGAATGATAAGCCGCACGGCCAAGATAGATATGATGCAAGCCGCACGGCCAAGACAAGGATGATCAACCTTAGCAAACGGTTTCTATATGATCTTAATGCAATCGTTTATTCATTCTAGCAAGAACGGTTTCCAAGTGATCATGGAAACATGAAACCTCAATCAAACAATCAATCAATGCATCAAGGGATTTAGTTACTATCAACCTAACAATCATATTCAATCAGATTAATGCAATTAGGGTTTCAATATGAACAAGCCGGTTAGGTTAAGACTTTAAAACAGGATGAGAACTTAATCAATCAAGGCGATTTCTTTAACCTCAATTTATTCAATTGGATCATCAATTCAAAAAACCAAATTCAAGTATGAGATTAACAATCCTAGCATATGGTTTTAGATGATCAAATTCAAATTCAAACATTCAATCACTCATCCAAATTTGATTTTAAAATTAGGGTTTGCATGGTATGCAATCTGCATACGTGCGGCTAGGTTTTAGGTATTAGGGTTACAACTTTAGATCAAGCAATGAGATTCAATTTTAGGTATTAGGGCTTGATCTATCCAACTTAGGGTTTGGTTATTAGGTTTAGCTTTACCCTAACCTTAAGACAGGTTGAATCGACCACCTAATAGAGAAGAGCCGCGAACAGATTGCTTGCTGATCGTCGCGAGCTGGAGCTGATCATCGAACGCATAAATAAATTTTGCATGTAAAAACACACAATTGGAATGAAGGCAAAATCGATTATATATACATTTAATGTTACTCATCAAAAAATTGACAAATATAATTGGACAGGCAAGGAATGAGCGTTTAATAGAAAAGATTTCAATTTTTCTGACACCTTCCATCTAGCCTCGTTTGAAACAGAATGTTGGAGAAAATTTAACTTTTGAGAAGACAGAGAGGAAGACGATGCACCTCCAGTTTCTGTCGTTGCTTTGATTCCCCTTGTGAGATCCCAAATCTCGACATGCCAAATTAATTTTTCATGGGTAAATCATGGTACTGTCAGTAGACTATGCTGAACCTATTGGAATCAGATAAACGTTGAACACTTTGAAAGACTCTCACAATAGTCTCTTGACTCTCCATGCCGAGATGGAAGGAGGACTTCTATGCACATGATTGGAGCATCTTTATCGCGTCCTTTTTACCATCTCTAAAGGGTTGGGGGGGGGGGGCAGGTTTCAGAAAAAAATGTATGTTAAGTGGGCAGAATAAGAGACGTGTGTTGTGTGTTTTTTGCTCTGTTTGCGGGCCCCACCGACACGTGGTGGCCCGCACTTGGTGCACTTTAATTTTTTTATCAGAAAAAAAATTAAAAAAATAAGAAACCCTTAATAGGGTATATGGGATAAAGATGCTCTTCCCACGATATATGTAGAGACAGCTTGCTCAGACTTAGAAGACATGATTGGGAGGGGCGGATGTAGGATTTTTTAATATGGGGGCAAATCATGTATAAATACAAACATAAGGCTAAGATATGAAGTTTAATAGGAAAAAATAGCTAAATTATGGGTTGAGTTATAAAGAATTTAGAAATTCTGTGGGGGCAAGGGCCACCTCCTTAACACAAGTAGATTCACCACTGATGATTGGTAACCTAATTGACTCACTGTCAGTTTGTTTTCGAGCTAATCCCATTCCATCTTCCACGAGATGGTTTTTTCGAACTTTAGCATATCTCATATTTCCAAATCAAGAAATACGTATGCAGACGCTCTTGTCAAAGAGGCAAGAAGCATTGATGTTTTTTTTAATGTAAATCATATTTGGTCGAAACGAGCATCCACGACTTAACCTCGACATCAAGTTTAGTAGTACTTTTAAATTCTGGCACGAGAGGCTAAGATATCCTGGTTCAGTTATATTAAGAAGTGCATATTTCAAATAGCCATCCGTTGAAAAACGAAAGAATTTTGCAAACATGCGAGTTAACATGTAATTCATGTTCGCAAGGAAAAAAATGATAACTCGGCGTGGCCAACTTTCATACCTGAACCGACGTGGACATAGTAGGAACCAACCTGAAACCGAACTGGAATGTTCCCAAGTATCAAGTACCAACTGGGTCTTAATTTGTTTCTCTAACTCCTGATGTCTTGAAAAATATATAAATTTTTGTTGTTGTACATGGATAAAGAATTTAGAGACAACGCTTGTAGTGCTATTTCGGGGTGGTTTTTAAATGCAGTGATTCGTTTCCATGCAGCCAGTTATGACAGTTTCAAAGAGACATTTGAATTAGTAGGGTAATGTGGTTTTGGTTATAAACCACCAAAACTTATGAAATACGAGTTCCTCTCTTGTTAAAAAAAAGTGACAGAAAGTGAGAATCAGTTGGTAGAACACAAAGAAGAATGGGTAGCTAAAGGCTTTTCAATCATGTCTGATAAATAGTGTGATTCATTTGTACAAAAGGGCATCATCAACTTCCTTGTTAACTCTACAAACGGATGTTTTTTTAGATCAATTGATGTTTCAGAGGTTGTGAAAGATGCTAATTGGTTGTTTAACATGCTTGACCGTCTAGTGGATGAAGTTTGACAGTCTAATTTCGTCCAAATGATGAATGACAATGCATCAAACTATGTTAAAGCTGGTTTGTTTATTCATGTTCAGTCTTATGTGTGTTATTTAGTTCATACTAATATGATTTAATCTTCTAATCCACAGGGAAGCTTTTAGAGGCCAAGATACTACATCTATATTGGCTTCATTGTGAAGCACGCTACATCCATCTCATGCTAGAGTATATATGACATATTCCTTCAGTTAAAGCTGCAATAAGAAGCTGTATCTATATGAATTACTACATTTACGGTCATACATCTCTCGTGAATATGATGAGAAGATTCACAGGCGGTGGAAATCTACATAGACATAGACCATCAGTTACTCGCATTACTATGTCATTCATCACACTTTCCTTGTTCTGCCACCAGAAGAATAACTTGAGAGAGTTTGTATGATCGCATGATGTGTGGCTGTAATATACCCCTTGTTCTGGTAATGCCTCTTATATGGGTTGAAGCTCAAATAGAAAGGCATTCTTAAACTTGTGTTGTGATGCTCATAAAAGCTAGAAGTTAGTTCAAGGAAGAATGGTAAATATGTCCACTTTTTCTTTTCTATTTCACAATAATGCACATATCATGATGGTCAAATTCTTTGAATATATGATTGAGAACTTTCTGTTTGTAGCACCGCAACTAATGTTGTGATTAAAGTGCATGTACCTATGGATGCATCAAACCTCACCTTTACATCTCTAGGGTCAGTCGCTTATGCTCCTGAGAAATATGCTTTGGTCTGGAAAATCAAAATTTTCACTGGAATTGACGGATTAAATAAATGTCACAAACGTTTTAACATATTAATGTATTTTTTTCATACTGATAGCTCTGGTTTCTCTACTATATTATTTGTTGTCAAAAATGTCATTAGTAAATACATCTATAAAAAATATTTATCACCAAATAACTGACGTCAAATATTCAAAGTTCAAAAATATATTTCAGATATAATATAAAGAAAAAGAACATATACATATAATTATAAGAAAGAATGTTTACATGTAAACATATATTTAAAGAGTTATGCTTCAAAACACATCTAACAAACAAACAATGTTACATTCCTCGCATACTAACATTTAGTATGATGGTCATTCAGCTCATTATTTTGATTTCGTAATTGTAAACCTAAGTTTATAATATTGAAAAACATGTGATGTAGAGTACATAAACTTAGCAAGTCATATATATTTTAAGAGAAACTTTTGCATTAACAGAGATAGATATTCATCTAATCAAATAATATGCAGTCAGACAACATTAATATCAAATAATTAGAAATCTGATAATGACTATCTATTTTGTTTTATCTTCTTGGAGATAATAAATATATAGCAATAATCATTTTATTGTTTGTAATTTTTTTAACTGATTTAATCTATTCTCTCCTATAAATATAGGAGTCTTGAAGTAAGATAAAAAAGAAAAAAAAAAACATAAAGCATTGTCGTTCTTTATCATTGTCTTTGTTCTTCTCCTTTTCCTTATACAAATTATCCCCTATATACTAAAGCGCAAGTCGCCTAGCCAATCAAATTTTGCCACATGTTTATTGTTTAATTTTTTTTTATAAAAAATACTAAATTAAATAAAAAATTCTGATACAAGCAGTTTATTTGCAGTTAGATCAAAAATAAAATGATGATAAAAACAAAAAGAAAGCAAAAATCGTTTTAGTTGTCTCAAGACTATCAACCGTTTCAGCCACTATCTCCACCTTCTTCTCATACACTACGTCAACTTCTACAAATAGTTTAATTTATTCCACGAAAACATAGCAGCTGATGTTCATTTTTGTTTTCTCTGAGAAAGATGTTCATATTTGTTTTCTTTGAGAAAGATGAATCTTCAATCTTACGGGAACTGTAAAGGTTTTGAAGCGGTAGAAATGGTCATTTAAAAAAAAATAAGTGAAAGTTATAGATGGCTTTGGGAAATACCTTGGTATCCATTGGTTGGTGGTGCCAACCAGTTTATTTTTGTTTAGGAAATGAGTAAGTACCGAATCTTTCTTTTATTCTCAACATTAGATTAGTTTTTGTTGTGTAATTTTGATTTTTTTTCTGTATTTTTACTTATCTTGCAGAGGAATGGTTCTTCCTCAAACCAAAATGGCTCCACTACAACCGAAGGTGAAGAAGCTGGCAACACCATTTCATCTCTTTTTTGGTTTTAGAGTTATGTTCCGATTAAAGTTGATTAGACTTCATGAAGAATTGATGAGAAGATGGACTCCAATTTACCAAGAGATTTCAACCCACGTGCTGCTCATGATTTGATTAATAGGTCAGATGCTAAACCTTGATTAATTTTTTTTTTCTTCTTTTCTCTCTTTGCTCTTTAACTATCAAACAATGCTGAAAACTCTTAAAATTGATAAATTTTCAATAGTATTTTATGTAATGACAAATATCAGGGGTAGTTTATATATATGTACTTTACTGGTCGAGGCTATTCTGTTTACATCTATAATATTATATTATATATTGGTAAATTAATTATAATACCTAAATTATGTAATATTCTTCTTAGTATTTATTTTACAGCATAGTTAAAATATCATATTTTCATCAAAACAATCCTTTAATTAATTGTTCAAATTAAATTTCATGTAAAATCAAAATTGATCTTTATGGTTAAACAATTAAATTGAACTAAATGAAGGGCTTTGTTATTAATTTATAGATAAAAGAAAACTAGCTCTTAATGGAGAAGAAAATTTTCAAATGTGATGATTATAGAACTCAAGCATTATCTACAAATATTATACATGGGAACTAACATCTGACAATCAATTTTGCTACAAATCATACTATTTTTAACATAATAAATTAATAATTATTTTCTCGTACGTAGTACGGAGTAGTATACTAGTAAAATATATTATTAAGGCTTCAAATGTTTTCAACCACATTGCACTGCAGTTAATAACAAAGAACAAACTGATTGCAACATCATAAATGAACCTCGGATTCAGTTAAAACGGGAAAGACCATCAGGTTTTAAAAATAAACACCCCCCTCTTCCCCCCCAAAAAATTGGAGAGCAAATTACAAATGTTCCAGAATAACCTGTTAATGAAAAAATATCTAGAAGAAGACATACGTGAAAATGTTCATGAAGAAATAAATAAAGATAAAGATCTAGATGACAAAAAGGGAACAAAATAATATGAGATTTCTATCAGCTATGCTCGAAATGGAAAGTTATGAATCAGAAATAAGATAAAATATGTTATTCTCGTTTTTTTGTGTCTAAAGAGATATATGATGAAAATAATGATCTAGAACCAAGATCAATATTGGAATGTTAGAAAATACATGACTGGGAGAGGTGAAAAATGACCATACAAACTGAGTACTCTCCCTTAATAAAAAAAAAAGTCTTTTGACCTATATTCATAATGCTTGAGAATGTAAATCCAAGTGGTTGTTCGTTAGAAAGGTAAATGAGAAGAATGCACTAACATGAGTGTACGACTTGTTTCCCAATGTTTTTCTCAGAGATCAGAAATTGATTTCGAAGAAACTTATTCCCCACTGATGGATGCAATTACGTTCAGATTTTTGATGAGCCTAGCGACATCTAAAAAACTTAAATGCACCTCCTGGATGTTGTGGCAGCATATTTATATGGATCACTGGATAATAATATATATATAAAAATCCATGGGGGATTGTAAATACTGCAAGCGTTGAGAATAAAATCTAGAGAGATTTGTTTGGTCAAATTACAACGATGACTTTACGGATTAAAGCAATCCGGGCAGTTATGGTACAATCGCTTAAATGAATATCTATTGAGAAAAGGATATGTGAATAATGTGATATGTCCATGCGTTTTTGTAATGAAATCGTCATCTCGTTCTTGATTATTGATGTATAAGTTGATGATATGAACATAACTAGAAATCAAAAGGAAGGTTATGATGCACAAACTCATATGAAAGAAAATTTCGAAATGAAAGATTTGGAAAGACAAAGTTTTGTCTTAGGCTCCAGATTAGGTATTTTCGAGAGAGAATATTTGTGCAACAATCAAATTATACGAAAAAGATCTTGAAAGACTTTTCTATGGACAAATTGACTTCTTTGAGTACTCTAATGGTGAATATATCCCTCGATATTGAAAAAGATCATTTTAGACCCTGTGAAAATAACGAAGAAATAAATTCTGAAATACCTTATATGAGAGCTATCGTTGAGATTTTTTATCTTGAAATTGTACTAGACCTGATACTGCTTTTGCTACTAATTTATTTGCAATATATATAGTCTATCTCCTACTTGTATGCATGGGAACATAATATAGAATAAATCATATATTTTGTATCTTCAAAATACAGTTGATTTAAGATTGATTTATCATATGAATCCCAAGTTTAGTTTGGTGGGTTCTGCAGATGCAAGATATTTATTAGATCTTCATAAAGCTCATTCCCAAACCGGATATGTTTTCCAATTAGTGGAACCGCAACTTCTTGGCGTTCCCATAAATAAATGTTGGTTGCGATTTCTTCGAATCATGCATAAACTATTGCGCTTCACGAAAGATGATGGAATATGTGTTGCTTATATTAATGAGTCATCACATACAAAAAGTGAGCGGACAAATTACCAAGAAAGAACTGCAAAAGTATTTGAAGATAATTTGGTTTGTGCCATTCAAATAAAAGAAGGTGATATCAAGAGCGATATAACAAAGCATATTCCTCCAAGCTTTTTCTCATATCTACGAAATCTCAAGAAAAAATAAGAAGCGGACATCAAATATGTACGTTCACCTGACAGTCCAGCTGATTTGTTCACAAAGGCGCTTCCCTTTACAACATTCCAAAAACATATATGCGGTATCGTAATGAGACATTTTTGCTAAGAAAATGTCATTACTAAAATGATTAAAAATGATTGAATCAGAATCTGATATGAAGCCATTATGTTTTTAAGGATTGCAAAAAAGAAATTAAAAAGCCTCTAAAAACTAAAAATTAATTTCAAAGCTAACCCGATAGAGTCGAGCATTGAAGTTAATACGAAACTAGGCCAAAAGACAACATCAAGTTTCACCTGCAAACTACTTCTCGATCACCAAGATGAATCGAGAAAATAGCAACGGAGGACCATTCAGACAAACACTCACCAGAGGTGGCTCCAGATGGCTTCAACGGAGACGGCTGGCAACGACCTATGGCACCGATGCGACATTTGTGTGACCTATGAAAAAAAAATATGTTTTATCATTTTTAAAGGAAGATTATGTCACTATATTCTTTCTCATTCAACATAGTTTTTATCCTGTCGATTTTTTTCATGAAAAAATTTCTTAAAACAACAATACATAGTATTAAATGGATAATTAAGGGATAATGGACAATAAATATCTAGCCATCACTATTTTATTGTTTGTAAAAATATATCTTAACCGACTTAATTCATTCTCTCCTATAAATAGAAATGTTTTACCAAGATAAAAAAGAGTGAACATATATTATTAAGAGAAATACTTGGGTTCACCCCCTATGGTGAACCTCTAGGTTCACCAACCAATAGTGATTGAGTATTTGAAATTTGATATCTTTTAAAAAAGGAAATAAAATTGAATATCCAAATTAGATTATATCTTTAAAATAAAATAATAAAAATACATAAAAATAGTTACAAAAAATAAATAAATAAATATTGTTAAATCTTCAGCAAAATATTAAACCCTATACCCTAAATCCTAAACCCTAAACATTAAACCTTAAACTTTGGATAAACTCTAAACGTTGGAAAATCTTAAACCCTAAATCATACACTAAAAACTAAATTTTAATAACACTAAACCCTAAATCCTAATCACTAAACCCTAAACCCTTGGGTAAACTATGAACCCTTGGGTAAACTCTGAACCCTTGAATAAATCATAAACTCTAGGGTTTAATTTTAAATATTTTTGAATTAGAGTTTATGATTTATCCAAGGGTTCAGGCTTTATCCAAGGGTTTAGGGTTTAGTGATTAAGGTTTAGGGTTTAGTGTTATTAAGATTTAGTTTTGATGTATGATTTAGGGTTTAAAATTTTCCAATGGTTTACGGTTTATCCAAGATTTAAGGTTTATAATTTAGGGTTTGGAGTTTAGAATTTAGGGTATAGGATTTAGTATTTTGCTAACATTTTAACAATATTTATTTATTTATTTTTTGTAACTATATTTATGTATTTTTATTATTTTATTTTAAAAATTTATATCATATTTGGAAATTCAATTTTATTTCCTTTTTTAAAAGATATCAAATATTAAATACTCAACCACTATTGGTTGGTGAACCTCTAGGTTCACCTAGGGGGTGAAGCCAAGAATTTCTCTATTATTAACATATCATATATACATTTTGATATATATATATATATATATATATATATTCGCCTAATAATTCACAACACGGCTTTCTATTCCCACATTGGGCCTGGCTCGAGAGTAACTACAAGAGGCTCATTATATAACTATATTAATATAAACGAACAGATCCAAGAGTCGAACGGTTTAGTCGATTTTGGTTTTCAGTTCCCGCTTCTTCGCCCACGGAAACAATTTGTGTTCGTTCTCGTGCTTTCTCTCCCTTCGAGAATTCAGACTAGGACTTCGTGCTTGATCAAGTCTTTCCTCTCCAATTCAGAAAATCGATTCGGTAATTTCTGTCTTCTTTACATGTTCTTGTTATAGTTATAGTTATTGCCTTACTTCTGGGTTTTTGGATAGTGAATCGGTCTGGGTTTCCCATCGATTTGAGTTTTTGAATATTGAATCGGTCTGGGTTCTGCACCAATCCGGTTTTTGAATAGGGAATTACTCTTGTTTTGCATTAGTCTGGGTTTTCGAATAGCTAATCACTCTGGGTCTTAGTCTTAGGGTTTTTGAATGGTTAGGTCGGTTCTTCTTTTCTTGAGTTTGTTCGTAATTTTTCATAATTTCAACGTTTCTTGTTCTTTCTTTTCCAAAGAGAATGGATCTCCCATGCTTCAGATGCACAAGCTCTACGCCGCTTAATTATTGCTGGCATAATCAAAGAGTGATGTCATGCCGTGGCTCTAGCCACCTCTTTGCTTTTCTCTGCAGTGGGCATCTTCAGTCTCCACGATGTCACCGATGTTTACAACTCCCTGCACTAATTCGCTGCTACAGAGAGAGTTATAACTTTTGCATTCCATGCTTCCGACAACACCAGATTTGCATTCCCTCTAGGCACCAAGTGGAGATCATTCCATTTTCCTCGCATGAGGTGACCTTTTTATTTGACAAGTTTTTTTTATTTGGCATAGTTCTTACCTAAAACAACGTGTTGGCACAGTTTTGCGTTAGTGACCAGCCTCTTCCAGTCCCTTTGTCGGGACGTAAAAGGCAAGGGGGTCCAGGAACGGGACCAGGAAAGGGACCAGGAAAGGGACCTGACCAGCCTAAAGAAACTAAAAAGAGTCGCCAAACTGGACCTGATTTGAACTTAAGTTTGCAGCTTGGTGGTACAAAAGGTGGTCCTAGTAGCCATGCTAGACGAGTCTGTGTTGGTGGGCTTCCACCCACTGCAAACGAACAGGTTTTGTTACTTTTTTTTTTGTCTATTATAATCATTTTAAAACCACAAACTTTGGCAATATCATTGCATGAGTACTGAGAATTGAACTTCATATTGTAGTCTGTTGCAACGTTCTTTAGCCAAGTGATGTCAGCGGTT
Source organism: Brassica rapa (assembly GCF_000309985.2). Taxonomy (NCBI): domain Eukaryota; kingdom Viridiplantae; phylum Streptophyta; class Magnoliopsida; order Brassicales; family Brassicaceae; genus Brassica; species Brassica rapa. The sequence continues at coordinate 21,912,638 of NC_024803.2, forward strand.
GGGGGAAACTCTGCTGGGCCAGGTATCTAAATTTCCAGTGTTTTTTTTTTTTGTCTTATACCTTTGACAAGCGTAGACAATATAACTCATTCTCTCTTTTCATTCATAGGCGAGGCGGTGGTGAATGTTTACATAAACCATGAAAAGAACTTCGCTTTTGTTGAGATGAGAACAGTTGAGGAGGCTAGTAATGCAATGGCATTAGACGGAATTATATTAGAGGTGATTCATTATCTCTTGCTCAGTATAGATGTACATTCTTATTCTTCTTTATTAAGTACAATATGTACTGACATGTTAGCTATGCTCATCTCCAGGGGGTTCCTGTAAAGGTGAAGAGGCCTACTGACTATAACCCATCCCTTGCTGCAGCTCTTGGTCCGAGCCAGCCTAATCCCAATCTCAACTTGGCGGCTGTTGGATTTTCCTCGGGGTCTACTGGTGGGCTTGAGGGTCCGGACCGCTTATTTTTGGGTGGGATTCCATATCGCTTGACAGAGGATCAGATCAGGGAGCTTTTGGAGTCGTTTGGGCCGCTAAGAGGTTTCAACTTGGTCAAAGACAGGGAAACTGGAAACTCGATGGGATATGCATTCTGTGTATTCCAGGATCCTTCAGTCACAGATATGGCATGTGCTGCTCTAAACGGGATTAAGATGGGCGATAAGACACTTACGGTGAGGCGTGCAGTCCAAGGTGGGGTTCAACCTAAGCCTGAGCAAAAAGATAGACTACTTCATACCAAACAGCAGATTGCTTTGCAGGTGACTGTTTGACTTTATCCTTTGTCCTATTACTACTATATATCTAAACTTTCTGAATATCACTGATTTAAGTGTCTCTTGAACTTCTGTAACAGGGGCTTATGCTACAGCCAGGAGGCACGCCCACCAAGATTGTCTGTTTGACTCACGTGGTTACAGCTAATGTTCTTGGAGACGATAAAGAATATGAAGAAATAATGGAGGACATGAGACAGGAAGGTGGAAAACTCGGTAAGCAATTTCAGTTTTTGTGTTTTTGTTCCTGAGTATCTGCCATATCTACTCACAGTCGAGCTCTTTTTACATGTTTGGAACTTTTGATAATTCATTGTTCTGTGCAGGTAACTTGGTGAATGTTGTGATTCCAAGGCCCAAACCGGATCATGATCCAACACCAGGAGTTGGGAAGGTTCGTTTTTCAGCTCAGAGAAGCAGTTTTTACTAATTTCATGCACACAACACATTCCTCTTAATGATGTTATTATATTTATATCATTGCAGGTTTTCTTAGAGTATGCGGATTTGGACGGCGCAGCAAAGGCAAGATCGGGGATGAATGGAAGAAAGTTTGGAGGAAACCAAGTGGTGGCTGTGTATTACCCCGAAAACAAGTATGCGCAAGGCGACTACGACGGCTACTGATCTTTCTTTAGTTTCTTTGGACCTCTTAGCAAGAAGTTTGAATATATTTTTTGGGGGTTTTGTTGTATGGAGATATTGGTTTGTGTAGATCAATTTAGTACTTGTCTAGACACAACCAAGGTGTGTATTGGATAATGATAAGTCTTTGGTTTCATTAAAACACCCCTTGGAGTTATGTTATTATCCTCTTACCGGTTAGAAATTACCAGACAACATCAGATTATATACACAATCCATATTACTAACCTAAAACTACATATACTTTTCGCTTTGCTGCCTGGGAAAAAATTGTATGGTAACTTCTTCAAACAGATTTATATCACTGGCATGCTTTTAAAAGTTAAACTTGTTCAATGATCCGTTATGATAAATAAAATATGAAGGACAACATAAAACAACTAGCACCAGTTGTCTAGTGGTAGGTTAGTATTCTGCCGCGGTTCTGAACCGTGTCTGATTCTCGGTATGTGCAATTAATTGTTTTAGGAACTTATATGCTGTGAGCTCTCTCTTTTTTTGTTTTCCCCTTTTTTCTAGCACTTTTAAACAGTCCAAGTCGGTGATAGCTGGAAAAATCTATGCAGAATGAAATATAGTTGTCGAATCACTATTCACTAGTCATCATTTCGTAAACACATCGTTGCAAACCAAAAATTGATTAATTTTATTGCGACTGCTTATTTGGGATTGTTGTGTGATAAAATAAGCTGCAATTGTTATTTCTTCAACGCACACCATAGCAGCATAGAGACTAGACTCTCATGCATCATCAGGAGTCACAGCGGTTCGGTGGCATTCCGGCAGCGGCAAAGTGGCGGCCCGGCGACAGTCTGGCGACGGTCTGGCGGTGGTCTGGCGACGGTCCGGCGGCGAAATCGGCGGCGACGATTTCCGGCGGCGCGTGTGTTACATGCACGCGCATGACGAAACTTCCGGAGGCTCTAACGGCTTCGTACGGGCTCCGATTTCGGCGTGATCGGTGTCTACGGCTTCGTCTCGACGAGAGGAGCACGGTGTCGGCTTTGCATGCGCGAGATTTTTAACGGTTAGGAAGATATGGCTGATTCACTGAACGGACGAAAACAAAGCTTATAAGGCGGCGGTTTCTGATTATCAATAAAGTATTCTTCAGATTACTAAACTATATCAAAGCCACAACACACTGAAGCAAGAAATTGTTCTTGCACTGCATATCAGCTGGAGCTTCCTTCTGAACTTGCATGGTCACAAGAATACTTTAACTCGATCCCTAAGTAATATAACTCGACCTCTTTTGATGAGAGTAACACTCTTTAGGGTAATTTGAGTGATATCAAATTTGGCGCCGTTGCCGAGGAGCTTTGATCGCCATTAGATCTTGTTTAGTTAGATTTAGTTTAGGTTTTGTTACTATTCGAAAAACTCATAAAATTGTTTCTTTTATTTCAGGTACATAACTCTTAGTACCAGAAAACAATGAAGAGAGGATTTCTACAAGGAAGGAGCCTGTTGGTTTATGCACGATCCGTAAGTCTACGAGGGATGTATCGATTGACACCCTCCAAGCAGCATCGATTGATAGCGTGAGCCAAGCGTCGAACGACACTATTCATCATGTGTCGAAAAACACTATTCATCGCGGTACTATTCATCCGGGTAATGTTCATCATGTTACTGTTCATCAGGTTATTTTTTACCGCAATACTATTCATCGAGGTACTGCTCATCCAGGTATTGTTCATCATAATACTATTCATCCTTGTACTGTTTATCGCGATACTATTCATCGCGTCACTATTCATATCACGTCGATCGACACTGTTCATCCCGTGTCGGTCAACACTATTCATCTTCCGTCGATCGATACTGTTCATATTATGTCGCTCGACACTGTTCACCCGAACACTGTTCATCCGAACACTGTTCATCGCGATACTGTTCATCCGAATACTGTTGATCGTGATACTGTTCATCGAAACACTATTCATCGCAGCACTGTTCCTCCAATGACGAACACCACTTACGGAGAGATAGAGAAGGTCGAAGCGCTCATACTTAAGATCGACAAGAAATGTATTTGGCGAGATGAAGAAGGTCGCCCTTGTAGCCCCACAGGAAAATTGATTAATGCAGACGGTAGTGTAATCCCTGATGTAATTGCTGTGGCTGAGACGAATACCTTTAATCTGACAAGTCGATGGTATGATTGGGGAAGTGAGGATCCATTTTACGGTCTTCCTTATGAGGATCCCAAAGATCTTATCAAGAGACTTGAGGAGTTAGCCTCAGCAAACAAGCACGATGTAATATCTGCAGACCACATTATCTGCAAGATCTTCCCCTATTGTTTATCTAGAGATGCTTTTAGTTGGTTCAGTAAGCTGCAACCAAGATCTCTAACCTGCTGGGAAGACATCAAAGAAGCCTTCATAGGCAAATTTTTCAGCGAAGCTGTAGCAACTTGAAGTAAAAGGCTTGATTACATGATTAAAGAACAGGAGAAAGGAATAATGATTAGTATGAATCAGATTCTTGACTTCATCTACAGCGAGGAGAATGGAGATATTGGAACACCGACAACTCATGTCAAGCAGCCAGACATTCAGGTTCACCATGCAGATGAGAGTAAGCAGAAGGACGAACTGAACAGAGAAAAGCTGGTCAACCATGATACAGTTGAGGATGATGAATATCATGTATCAAGAGAGCAGAGCAAAGTAGAAGAAGCTGATACAAAAGATCCAACTTCAGCATCGATCGACAGTAGTAACTCAGAATCGATCGATATCCGCACTTCAGAAACGATCGATACAGATATTTGTCATCGATCGATACCTTCTACAATCCTTGATGCTACCACTGTGTATGTTAGGACTGGACGACCGAAGGCAATTAGAGACTATAACAGTCCTGAGGATGCATATGCTTAAAGGTCTGCATTGCGTCGTTCAGCACTTCAGAATATTGTCCTTGAGTTGCACCCTGCATATATCTCTCTTGTGGGTCAGCATTCTTTCCATGGTTTTTCTCATGAAGATCCCACTAGCCACCTTGAGACATTTATAGATCTGGCATCGACCATCAAATGCAATGGAGTCTCTGAAGACTACTATTTATGCAAATTATTCTCATACTCTCTTGCTGGAGAAGCAGCATATTGGTTCAGGAAGTCGCCACTAGGATCTCTCACTACCTGGAATGAGATCAGATACGCCTTCCTCAACAATTTTCTCTATGATGTTGCAGCAATCTAGAGATTGAGATCAGGTCTATGCTGGAATATATGGTGGAGGATGATGAGCAACATGAGTCTGGAAAGCTGAGCACAGTAGAAGTAGCTGATATTAGTGACACGAGCTCATCATCGATCGACACCCTTACCATAACATCGATCGTCACCCCCACCTCATCGTCGATCGACCCCAGTACCTCAGAAATGATCGACACAGACTTTTGCTATCGATCGATTCCACTTGAAATCCCTGAAAGATCGAGTTGTCCTCAGGACATTGCAAACTCGACACAGGAGAGCATCGATGAATCAAGTTGTGATCTTACCTCAGATGTCGACAAAGTCACTCTGAAAGACTTTCTGGAGTTGGAAGAATGGCTTCGGCATAAGCTTGATGATCAGCGCGCTTCGGGAAAAGGTCTGGAAAATTCCTTAAAGGCTGACGACATCGACCGATATAAACCTGATGAGATCGATCGACACCCACCCCACGACATCGATCTACAGTCGCCGTCTAACATCGATCAACATACACCCGACTGTATCGCTCGATACCCACCCGATTGCATCGATCGACACCCATGTTTGGATGAACTATCAGGATACATGATTGAACCAGAACTGGTTGGAAGAAAAGAACACACTGGAGCCTCACACCTTGCTGTCCCCGAAAATCTAAGACCACCTCTATGCGAAGAAGAAGCTGTTGGGATTTGCAAAAGAGTGAAGAGGATACATGATCATGTGAAGTTTGTTGTTCCATATGAAGTGTTTGAAGCTGAATCTCCTATCCCACCAGATAAAAGTATGGAGTTAAGTTCCTATGGTGGAGTATTTGATGATAATAAGTACGTAGAAGCTTCCCAAAGAGGGCTGCGATTTAGAGATGAAGTAGATAACTGCCCAGCAGAAGTACCATCGAGCGACATCAACAGAAAAAAATCGGTTGACACTATCATTTCATCATCGATCGATACCGGTCAGATACCATCGATCGACACTCTTCGCGAATCAGAACAGAAAGAGTTTGAAGTGTGTCAGAATCATTTTGATGGAGGCACCACCATGCGATCAGACAAGTCTGGGGGGGAAAGAAGAGGCGGAATTGGAAGAAGAGGAAAAGGATCAAGGGAGATCCTCAGTTATCATTGATTCCCCACTTCTCAGATGGTGTCAGAAAACCCAGAGTGCGCAGCAGATGCTTCTCACAGCCTTTTGCAAAGCTCAAAGCACTCCTTATTGCTGAAATGATAGACAAAGGAGAAGGGTATATGGAGGAGGCTTTCACACAAAAATGATAAAGCTTCAAAGAGTAGACATTGAGACTTGGTTTGGAGCAAGTTCTCATTCTTATGCGGACTTAATCAGATCTCCAGAAGTCAAGCTAATGACTAAAAATAAGCGCTGAGTGGGAGGCAACCCACTGTTAGGTAATTTTAAATATGGTTTATCTTTCATTTATTACTGATTCTTGGTTTTCTAAAGATTTCAGTTAAAAAAAAAATGAACAGTAACAACGTACTGTAATAGAGACACTGTAGCAGCAACATCGAGCGACACTGTAAAAGGACAAGATCCGAGGAAGAAGAGATTGCAGGAGAATCGATGATGGCTACGTAGCATCGATCGACAGAGCATCAAGAGTATTGCTCGCCACTTAACTGTGTTGCTCGACACTCACATCCAAGCAGATATACCGTTTTTCCTTGTTAAATATTGTCCTTATGATTTATTTTCCCACAAATCTTAGACTGGATAGCGCTAGTGATAGTGTTGTTTAAGTCTGGGGGAGGAGGTTCTACTAATATTGTGTTTAGTTAGTTAAAAAAAAAAAAAACAGATCCGAGTAGACGATTGCTCAGCACATCGACCGATGACACCAGCTCGATATCGATCGACAGCGCTTCATATCCAACAATCGATTGCCTCTTCATTGTGTCGAATGATTGCTCTAGCCATCGACCGATGAGACCATGTCACTATCAATCGACAGCACTTCATCAATATCGATCAATTGTCTATTCATTGTGTCGATCGACACTGATGTCGAGCAGGTTATCGTTCTTACTTGTTAAATTGTCTACTTATTATTTATGTTCTAACCATAACTCCGACTACATATACACTGGAGACAGTGTAATTTAAGTCTGTGAGGATGTTTACTGATATTTGCTTATCTATTGAGTTTTATAAAATGTTTTCAAAAATGTTTTTATTGAGAGTCATGTTGGGTCTAAAACGGTTACGACAAATTTAACATTTAAAACGTCCGAGGAAGAAAATAAGAATTTCTCCGAAGAGTACTTTTCGAAGTAGATTCTTTCTTACAAAAAACCTTTACGGAAGAAAGAATCGAGATGTCCGACGAAAGCTCGAAAAGGGTCGCTATGCAGCGACCGAGCGTCCATCCCGCTCGGTCGCTACGTAGCGACCGAGCGATCGTCCTGCTCGGTCGCTACGTAGCGACCAAGCTCGAGCCAAGCTCGGTCGCTACGTAGCGACCGAGCACTCGTCCCGCTCGGTCGCTACGTAGCGACCGGGCTCGAGCCAAAGTTTGGTCGCTGTATTGCGATTGAACCTTTCCGAACATCGATACGAAACCAGTCCCTTCATTCTCGTCAAACCTTCGAATACTATCTCCCGAAGACCGTAGCAAGCTCAGTCCATGTTTCCCGCTATTCTAATTCATCGATCAAACTTCGCGGATTAGAAACCGCGGAAAACTCGTAGTAAACGTGTCGAGTCGGAAGACGGCCCAACGGGACCTAAAACACGACTCAAGGCCCATCCTACGATTTTTTCTAACCAAAAGCCCGTGAACCGCAGCATGGTTCACGCTTGGCCCACGAGGAAGGATAAATGTCAAGTTTCCGCGGATAAATACAGAAGTTTTGAAGATAATTGTGAAGATCGGGAAAAATGGAATATCTCCATTTTTATGCTATGACGGCATAAGGGCAGAAGAGTAAAAGCGTAAACCGACCTTGGAGCTAGTATATAAGGAGTACTAGGCGAGGAGCAGAGAGGGAACTTTTTCAGAGCAAACTTAGCACTTAGAGCAATTTAGGCAATTTTCCGTTTTTGTTATTTCGAGCTGCGACTCAATTAGGTTTAGCCGTCTTAGGGTTGCTAGAACTAGGAATCTTGCCGACAGCTCTCGAGCCTAGGCTTATACCTTGTTGTAACGCTCATACGCAGATTCGGAATAAAGATCTACTTTGCTCTCTTTTCGATTTCTTATTTTTATCGTTGTTATTCTCGTGTTCTGATTGCTTGACGTGTGGTAATTAACAGATATCCGGGTCCTCTGGGAAATTAGGGTTTTCCTAGTTTCCTTATTTAAACGGAAATCGACAGTGCGAATTTCGGTTTCCACAGTTTGGCGCTAGAAGGAGGGGGACTTACGGATCAATCTAACCCGCAAAAGCCACTTAACGATCAGGAACGGTATGCAAGATTCGACGTGCGCGAACGTCATCTCATTCAAGGGGGGAGAAACAATCGATCGAGCCAAACCTCGAAACGATCTCCTTGTTATCGAGTTGACGATTCGAGATATCGACGTCGCTAGAGTGCTAATCGATACCGGAAGCTCGGCCGATATCATCTTCAAAGACACTCTTGAAAAGATTGGGATCAGTCAATCCGAAATCGCAAAATGCCCAAGCCCACTGCTAGGACTTTCGGGGGAAACGAACATGGCCTATGGATCGATTAGACACGCTGTCATAGCCGGAACCGTGACAAACATCACAGAGTTTCTAGTCGTTGACCGCCCCGCATCTTACAACGTTATCATGGGGACGCCATGGCTGAACACCATGCGCGCAATCCCATCAACCTACCATCTTTGCCTCAAGTTCCCGACCCCTAACGGAGTCGAGGTAATCTGGGGAAATCCAAGAGTTTCACAGGTTTGTTTCGCCGCGGAACTAAAACGAAAGAGACCGATCCTCGAAATTACTCCTAAGAAAGCGGAGAAAAAGATCTCCAGCAAAGATACGCGAAGTCAGGATTCAGCGGAATTCTTCAGGCAATCTTGTATCATCGCAGCTCTAGATGAAAAATGCGAGCCAACATGTGAACCCGTGGTAACGATCTGTCTCGACGAAGCCTTCCCAGAACGCTGCGTCGAGATTGGAGCCAATCTCCACGAGCCTTTAAGGACAGAACTCATAACCTGTCTTAAAAAGAACCTTAATACTTTCGCATGGGCTGCGGAATATATGCCAGGAATCGACATTAACATAACATGTCACGAGCTGAATATCGACCCAACATTCAAACCCGTCAAACAGAAAAGACGGAAGCTGGGACCCGAACGTGCTGCTGCAGTAAACGATGAGGTCGAAAAACTGCTTAAAGTTGGGTCGATAATGGAAGTAAGATACCCGGACTGGCTCGCCAATCCCGTAGTAGTCAAAAAGAAAAACGGAAAGTGGCGAGTTTGCGTAGATTTTACCGACCTAAACAAGGCATGTCCAAAGGATAGCTTCCCTCTACCACATATCGATCGATTGGTAGAAGCAACAGCGGGCAACGAACTCTTATCCTTTATGGATGCCTTCTCAGGTTATAATCAAATTAGGATGAATCTCGACGATCGTGAGAAGACTGCGTTCATTACCGATCGCGGAACTTATTGCTATAAGGTAATGCCCTTCGGCCTCAAAAACGCTGGAGCAACTTACCAACGACTCGTGAACCGAATGTTCTCCAAACAACTCGGAAAACGATGGAAGTTTATATCGACGACATGCTCGTCAAATCCCTTAAAGCAAGAGATCACGTGTCACATCTCGAAGAATGCTTTGCACAACTAAACTCCCATAACATGAAGCTCAACCCGACAAAATGTAGATTCGCCGTGGCATCAGGGGAATTCCTCGGCTACTTGGTCACATACCGCGGCATCGAAGCAAATCCAAAACAGATCAACGCTCTAATCGAGATGGCTTCACCGAAGAATAAACGGGAAGTCCAAAGACTGACCGGCAGAATCGCAACACTTAACCGATTTTTTTCACGATCAACAGATAAGTGCCTGCCCTTCTACGACGTCCTGCGAGGAAATAAAAAATTAGAATGGACGGAAGAGTGCGAAAACACCTTCCAACAGCTGAAGCGTTATTTAGCTACTCCTCCAGTCCTCGCAAAACCCGTGGAAGGGGAGCCTTTATTCTTGTACATCGCGGTATCGGCAACAGCCGTAAGCGGAGTCCTGATCAGGGAAGAACGCGGGGAGCAGAAACCTATTTTTTACATAAGCAAAACCTTGCTGGATGCCGAATCTAGGTATCCGTTGATGGAAAAATTGGCATGCGCGGTCGTAACATCGGCCCGAAAACTAAGACCGTATTTCCAATCCCACACGATTGTTATCCTCAAGAATTTTCCCTTACGGACAATTTTGCATAGCCCAAGTCAATCAGGCCGATTGGCTAAGTGGGCGGTCAAGTTGAGCGAGTATGACATCGAATACCGACCAAGGACGAGCGCAAAATCACAAGTGCTCGCAGACTTTTTGGTCGAACTTCCAACGGTAGCAATAACCAACGAGGAACCAAATTCCACCTGGCTCCTCCACGTCGACGGATCCTCATCCAAGCAAGGATCAGGTATCGGGATCCGTCTCACATCTCCAACGAGCGAGATCTTGGAACAATCGTTCAGACTGGAATTCCATGCCTCAAACAACGAGGCCGAATACGAAGCATTGATCGCAGGTCTACGTTTGGCTCACGGCTTAAAAATACGTAATCTCCACGCTTACTGAGACTCCCAGTTAGTGGCCAGCCAATTCAGCGGAGAATATGAAGCCAGAGACGAACGGATGGACGCGTACTTCAAACTGGTCCAAGGTCTAGCTCAAGACTTCGACTGTTTCACCCTTACCCGGATCCCCCGTTCCGAGAATGTCCAGGCGGACGCCCTCGCGGCCTTAGCATCAAGTTCCCATCCAGGACTCAAAAGGGTAATTTTGGTCGAATTCATCGAACATCCGAGTATCGGACCTCCAGTCGTTGTCAATCTCATAGAGGGTCAAGACGACGAGGAAGAAGAAATTATGATACCACCACCATCGGAGCAATCTGATTACGGTTGCGATACCCCATGGCTTCAGACATTTTGAGACTACATTATCGACGGGCAACTGCCCGCCGAAAAATGGGCAGCTCGCAAGATCCGAACACAGGCCGCACGCTACATAACAGTGGACGGCGAAATCTACAAATGGAGATTCTCCGGACCACTCCTGACGTGCCTGGAAGGAGAAAAGGCGAGGAAAGTAATGGAGGAAATACATTCCGGCTCATGCGGCAACCATTCCGGCGGAAGATCACTAGCCGTGAAAATCAAACGCCACAGATACTATTGGCCAACAATGATCGGAGATTGCGAGAAATTCGCACGAAAATGCGAAAAATGACAAAGGCATGCGCCAACTATCCGACAACCGGCCAAAGTTCTTTCCTCCATCACATCGCCTTATCCCTTTATGCGCTGGGCCATGGATATTGTCGGACCTCTGCATAATTCAAAGCAAAAGCGTTTCCTTCTAGTCCTTACCGATTTTTTCTCAAAATGGGTAGAGGCGGACTCGTACGCAAGTATAAAAGACGTCCAAGTCGAGAATTTCGTATGGAAAAACATCATCTGTAGGCATGGAGTTCCTTACGAAATCGTAACCGATAACAGGTCTCAGTTCATTTCCACCCGATTCGAGGCATTTTGCGAAAAGTGGAAGATACGACTCAACAAGTCAACTCCCAGATATCCGCAGTGCAACGGACAGGCTGAAATAATCAACAAGACCATTCTCGACGGACTGAAGAAACGCTTGGAGGCTAAAAAAGGTAGATGGGCCGATGAACTCGAGGGAGTCCTCTGGTCTCACCGTACCACCCCAAGGCGAGCAACGGGAGAAACTCCCTTCGCCCTGGTATACGGCACGGAATGCATGATTCCCGTAGAAGTAGAATTTCCTGGTGTTCGAAGAAGGTTCTTACCCGAACGAGAGGAACTCAACAATGCTATGCTCTTGGACGATCTCGACCTCATTAACGAACGCCGAGATCGAGCACTCATCCAAATTCAAAACTACCAGCACGCCGCTGCGAGATACTACAATTCCAACGTACGGAATCGTTGGTTCAATCAGGGAGATCTGGTCCTTCGCAAAGTCTTCCAAAACACCGCTGAACGATACGCGGGAAAACTCGGAGCAAACTGGGAAGGTCCCTATAAAATCGAAAAAGTCATCCGACCAGGTTCTTACGAAATAGCCAACATGCATGGCATAAAAATCCCTAGAGCCTGGAATGCGATGCATCTCAAAAAATACTATCACTAAACCAACTCGCAATCACTGAACTACGAGACGGCTTGATCTCCGCAAGGAGTAGGTAGGCAGTTTGTCGAATGGCAAATTCAGCTGTCCCCCCTCATTAAAAAAGGGGGGGGGGAGTGGGTACATATACTCGTATACTCCCAAAAAATCGAAAAAACTTCTTACCACGCTCTAGGTGTTTTCGACTTATTAAAACATCCTCACCCGTAAAATCAGAACGAGGTCTTAAGAAATTAGTCGGCCGCTTGGGAAAAGCAATCTTTAGCATCGCGAGACATCGCAATTGGTGCCTCAAAGTTTATTCCTTCCGAGCAAACGAAACCTCCGTCACAAAAAGACATATATATGCACACACTAACACTTATTTTGCGCAAAATAATCAAAACAATGGCACGCGCCACCAAGTCCGATGCTGGTCACATCGAACTCACAAACGTCCTAAACAGACATAGCCATCTCACGGAGATGACTCTCTTTCATCCGACACAAGGATAATAACGCTATAAAAGAAATCCGAAATTTTGGTCTAGCACTTCCGGTCTCCGGAGATGCTTGATTCGTATCAAACAAGTCGTATAAGCCGAGAACTTTTCGCGGACTTTACATCGATACGAATCAGGAAGAAATCGCGCCAGGAAAAACGATAGCCGGTTAGTCACCGCATAATCCTTAAACCGAAAGTAAACCTAGGTCTTGCCCTAAACCCAGCGCACTGGTCTCTTACATTCAAAGGCATGATATCGAAAGATAGGAGATTCTTAAACCATGCCTCTATGTTTATGTTCGACACCTTCAGCACCCCCGCGGAGTTCATATCTCGCGGAAGAACTCTCGAAACAGATCTCGAATAAAACATTTCACAATCAAAGAAGGATATGAGACGACAACTCATCACCTTCTTCCCCGCTATTCACAAATTCATAAAAAAAAACGTTATCCGATTATCGTACCATAAAAAGAAAGCTGCGGAGCGGCAGGGATTCGAAGCCACACATGGCCAGTCCCGAAATACAAACAAGGCCATTCAAGGCCGAAACATAAAAACATAAAAAAATCTCTCGCAAGAGATCTAACCCAAGTCATCCACAGAACTTACGCCCCCTCTTCACCCGCTGCCTTGTCCGAGCCTGGAGCCGCGTCGCTTATGTTCTCTCCGACCATCAGGTCTTTCCCCTCTGGGTCTTCTGAACACGTCGGAAGGAAGCACGCGTATTTCAGGTCGGCCAGGATGAGACCAAAATCTCCATCCTCGGCCGCCATATCTCCCTTGCAGCCGGACAGTCGGGCCTCTTTGGCCTCCAAGGTCGGGGGAGTCTAACTTTGGAACGACCAAACCACGGCCATCCCGCCCTCAATCGTCGCCAAAGCGAAATTCCTGCTCCGGATACACTCGAGGGAACCCAGGGAAGCAGAAATCTTCGCCAAGCGAGCTTGAAACTCCGCACGAAGGGCATCCGTAGCCTCTTGGATCCCGCGGCGCGTTAGTCCCGTGTCACTCTAGATCTGACGCTGGAGTCGACGCACCTCCGAGGATTTGGCCTTCCTGGCCTTCTTTTCCTTAAGCAAGGAACTCGCCGTCTTCCCAAGGTCCCTCTCAAGCTCTCCTATCGCAACCTCGAGCTTCGACACTTTCGCAGAGTGAGAGTCCTCGACAGCCGTCAACATGGCCTCGGTTTCGGACCATCTGCCCTGAAGCTCCACCAACTCCCCGGAAAGGCGAATGGTCTCAGAACCACATTCACTGATCATCCCATCGATCAACGATATGAACTGCGAACGGTAAAAATTCTTAAGACTAAGTCCGAGAAAAGAATGCACGAAAGACGATCGAAAATTTAAACAAGAAACAAACCTTTCCGCGAAGTCCCGATGCTAGGCTCGACCCACCTCTTTTCTGGCTGGAGGAGGAGGCATAGAGTCAGCGGCCTTCTCTTTGTCCTCGACGAGGATCAGAGTCATGGAAGATCCCGCAGGTAGGGCTTGCGGGAGAGGAGCCGCGACGTCGGTCCCATGACACGGGGCAATGACCTGCGCGGAAGAAGACGGAAACTCGGAGCCAGTTTGAGCCAGTTCTTTCTCGGCTTGGCGACGAACTAGTTTCTCTCGGAAAGAAAGATGACCGGCAACACAAGCCGGCACTTCCGCCGGAGAAGTTGGAACCGCAGCCGGAGAAGTGGCCTCACCCATCTCGACGTTGGAATCCTTCTTATCACCTTGGGAGGAAGACATGTTGAAAGGAAAGTTATGAAACTAGAGAGGTTTTTGAAGGAATGAAGAAGGGAAGGTGTGAAGAAAATGAATGACAAGAGCTCACTACTTATAGAAGTATGGGTTCGGAATGTCGTCTCGACAACTTTTTTCCGCGGAATTTTAAATGTAAATTTCGTCCAACACACTTAACCTTGTCAAAGTCATCTGTCCGCCCGCTAGAGTCACAACTCTAACGGGCTGGGGGGCTAACTGTTGGGGTCTAAAACGGTTACAACAAATTTAACATTTAAAACGTCCGAGGAAGAAAATAAGAATTTCTCCGAAGAGTACTTTTCAAAATAGATTCTTTCTTACGAAAAAGCTTTACGGAAGAAAGAATCGAGATGTCCGACGAAAGCTCGAAAAGGGTCGCTACGCAGCGACCGAGCGTCCGTCCCGCTCGGTCGCTACGTAGCGACCGAGCGATCGTCCTGCTCGGTCGCTACGTAGCGACCAAGCTCGAGCCAAGCTCGGTCGCTACGTAGCGACCGAGCGCTCGTCCCACTCGGTCGCTACGTAGCGACCGAGCTCGAGCCAATGCTCGGTCGCTACGTAGCGACCGAGCTCGAGCCAAAGCTCGGTCGCTACGTAGCGACCGAGCTCAGCCAAGCTCGGTCGCTACGTAGCGACCGAGCTCGAGCCAAAGCTCGATCGCTACGTAGCGACCGAGCGATCGTCCCGCTCGGTCGCTACGTAGCGACCGAGCGATCGTCCCGCTCGATCGCTACGTAGCGACCGAGCTCAAGCCAAAGCTCGGTCGCTACGTAGCGATCGAGCACTCGTCCCGCTCGGTCGCTACGTAGCGACCGGGCTCGAGCCAAAGTTCGGTCGCTGTATAGCGATTGAACCTTTCCGAACATCGATACGACACCAGTCCTTGCATTCTCATCAAACCTTCGAATACTATCTCCCGAAGACCGTAGCAAGCTCAGTCCATGTTTCCCGCTATTCTAATTCATCGATCAAACTTCGCGGATTAGAAACCGCGGAAAACTCGTAGTAAACGTGTCGAGTCGGAAGACGGCCCAACGGGACCTAAAACACGACTCAAGGCCCATCCTATGATTTTTCCTAACCAAAAGCCCGTGAACCGCAGCATGGTTCACGCTTGGCCCACGAGGAAGGATAAATGTCAAGTTTCCGCGGATAAATACGGAAGTTTTGAAGATAATTGTGAAGATCGGGAAAATGGAATATCTCCATTTTTATGCTATGACGGCTTAAGGGCAGAAGAGTAAAAGCGTAAACCGACCTTGAAGCTAGTATATAAGGAGTCCTAGGCGAGGAGGAGAGAGGGAACTTTTTCAGAGCAAACTTAGCACTTAGAGCAATTTAGGCAATTTTCCGTTTTTGTTATTTCGAGCTGCGACTCAATTAGGTTTAGCCGTCTTAGGGTTGCTAGAACTAGGAATCTCGCCGACAGCTCTCGAGCCCAGGCTTATACCTTGTTGTAACGCTCATACGCAGATTCGGAATAAAGATATACTTTGCTCTCTTTCCGATTTCTTATTTTTATCGTTGTTATTCTCGTGTTCTGATTGCTTGACGTGTGGTAATTAACAGATATCCGGGTCCTCTGGGAAATTAAGGTTTTCCTAGTTTCCTTATTTAAACGGAAATCGACAGTGCGAATTTTGGTTCCCACAAGTCAAGAAGGGGATAATGAACTTATTAGATTCATGCTTGTTATCTAACCACTCTTTAGCACCATTCTAGACTTACTGATTGCAGAGAGTACTAAAGATACTAAAGTGGATCAACCTGTCAACTATGTTTACACTTGCTGAGATTGTTTGAAGGAACCGAAGCTGACCTCCAACCTAATTTGACTTAACTGCTTGTCTTGGGGCTTGGTATACACTTGATCGGATTCCTCCTTCAGGTCTGAAAGGTAAAAGTCTGAGTGATTTTGGTTTCCTTATCTCCTCCCTTTGGCATCCTAATAAAATAAAATAAAAGATTGAGATGATTTCTTGCGGTTTAGAGGGATATGTACATTACCGATGACCCTATTATTCTACTCTACTAGAATGATCACACATTGTTGGAAGCGAGGGGTAGGTACATTACCGATGACCCCACTATTCGCCTATACTTTGTCAATAAAAGAAAAAGAAAAAAAAAATAATAATAAAAAAATCGAAAAGAAGGTGAATAAGATGGACTGCATCAGCATCTTTGTTCATTGGAATTGTGATAAAAAGGATTCAGAGAATGGAGATATAGAGTAAAAGAAACCAGAACAATACTACCTGTTTAGTCAGATACCTGTTGGGGTAAGAGTCCATGTGTCTTGTGATCGATACTCCCAAGGTAAAGCATACACATTTATTTATGTTAAGAAATGAGGTTGGTAGAGGGGAATGTCAGACATGATTTGCTAAGATGTTGGCTAGGTGAATTTGGTTGCTAAGCTAGGATATTGTATAATGTGCTTCTGTGATTTGGACTTCTTAGATGTGGATTGCAATATTGTAGAAGTGATGATTCTAAGTTTTAAATCATGTGAGTCCCTGCTGTTTTCAAAACCTCTTTCAGAGAGACTGCCTGTCTGTTTTGCTTGAGGACAAGCAAAAGGGTAAGTCTGGGGGAGTTGATAGACTATATATTTTACCCATTTTTAATCATGGTCTATAAGTGTTTTAAAGTGTTTTAAGATATAATTATTATCTTTTGGAGTATATTTAGAGTATTTACAGCTTCAGGGACGTTTAGGAGAAATATGGTGATTTTGAAGTCTTTTGGAGCCTTTGGAGGTGCAGAGTTGCACAGACGCGTCATATGTTTAGCTATGGATGGAGACCTTCCGACCGTTAGATTGGGCCCATATTTTGACACAAGATATATCTTTGAGTTATCTTTCCAATGCCACCGGTTTCAGGTCAATCAGCATCCTGTAGCAGATGTTATTCTCGATTTACTGAAGAGTGGTTAATCTGCCTCGCGAGAGGAAGCTGCCGAGAAGAGGAAGCCACGTCGATCGATGCAGCACTCTGCACGTCGATCGATGGAGATCCCAGATCGTGGGCCTTGTATATTTTATGACTTCGTGAAGCCGAGAAGCCATAAATTACCAGAATGCCTTTGGACGACCAGAAACCCTATTTATGTTATTTCTAAGCCATTGTTGACGGCTACGCTTTCTACACGCTTTCATTTTCATTGTTGACGGCTACGCTTTCTAAACCCTATTTTCATTGTTTCATCCTGGAACTCCATTGGTTTTCTTATCTATTCTACTTCAGTTTTATATCTATTCATTTATGATTTATGTTTTCATGTCTGAGTAGATCCACTTGTTAGATCCAGGGTTCAGATAGGTTTGTGGGATTAGCCCCAAACTATAGATCTGCCTTGTTGTAATATTCATGATAGATCTATACTTATTGCTTGTTCTAGAGTAATTAACTAGAATATTGATCATAGGATTGCATACACAAGCATCCTTGTTATCTCATCCTGACATCTATCTATCATATTAGGATTGCTAGAGAGGACTAACCGCCAATTTAGCATCCTAATAGGGCAAATCATCTCGCGCCTAGGCCTGGCTAGAACCCATCGATCGATGTCCTCAACTGACTATCGGTCGACGTAGGTAAAGGTGTATCGGTCGACGTCCCTATAGGACCATCGATCGACACTCTTTCGCTGTCAACATACTAACCGTTGAGACACGAGATCTAGCGAGTTAACCAATGAAACATGCGACAGCTGATCACTGAGTTAAGCGGTTGAGCTCTAACATATTATGCATGCAACAAATAGGTACCTATAGGAATTATAATCTCCAGCACCTGAATAGAAACCCTAGATCTAGCAACCATCCTTCCATCGAACAACCCTTGCCAAGCTGAACAATTGACTTGTTCAACTTGTTTACTACTTTATAATCTATTAGCCTAGTTTATTATAAATTGTTTAGATCTAACTGTTTCCCTAGCTCCTTGTGGATTGGATCCCTAAGTACTATAACTCGACCTCTTTTGATGAGAGTAATACTCTTTAGGGTAATTTGAGTGATATCACTTTGGCTCTTTGTCCCGGCTCTTCTTCAGCTGGAGCTGATCTTGGTGGACTTCGGCCGGTGAGAGGGGAACCATGGTGATCTTCTTTCCCTTATGATCAAAGGAGTGGCGGTTGGTGTATCCCTCATGTAGAGTCTTTTTGTCAAACTGTCATGGTCGTCCTAACAGAATATGGCTTGCGTCCATGGGCAGAACGTTGCAAAGGACCTCGTCCTCATATCGTCCAATAGTGAGAGGGACCGCGACCTGTTCCCAGATGTACTGTTCTCCAGTGTCGTTCAACCACTCCAATCTGAAAGGTTGAGGATGTGGTTTGGTCACGAGTCTTAACTTCCTGACAAGAGACTCACTAGCAACATTAGTGCAACTACCACCATCAATAATCAAAGAACAAACTTTTTCTTAAACTAAGCATCGAGAATGAAAAAGATTCTCCTTTTGTTCTCGTTCGTTGGTTTTTGGTTGGATACTCAATGTTCTTCTGGTAACAAGAAGTGGACCGTAAGCTGGGTAGTCGAGATGTACATCCTCATCATCATAGATCAGCTCAAGTGTCTCATCAAAGGCCGGTTCTAGATCAATGTCTGAATGTTCTTCAAAGATCGGAAAAAGTCATTCGTCTGTGGTTCTCCTGGCAATTAGAAGTGGCCCTTGGTGTGGGTAGTCGAAGAATTCTCCTTCCTCATCAAAGATAGGACCGTGGTCGCCCGTGTCCTCTAGATCGTCCTGATCATCCTCGGACTCAACCTCGCCATTCTCGTTGAGGATCATCACTTTCCGGTTCGGACACTTCCTGGCACAGTGGCCAAGGCCTTGACATCTTTAGCACCGGATGCTTCGTGCCCTATTGTTAGTCTCAACTGCTTTGCCTTTGTCAACATGAACCGGGGTGTTAGTCTTAACAGCAGTATTTGTTGTGATTGGAGACTTACCTTTGTCTTGATAGCTAGGCTTGGGAGCAAAGGCCGGTTTAGATTAGCCCTTTCTTTTGGCTTGTTGCTCCATCAAAATAGCCTTGTGTAGCATTTTCTCCAAACTGGTATACTCTTGATGCTCCATTCGATCTTGAATGTCTCTGTTGAGACCGGACAGAAATCTGGCCATAGTGGCGTCTAGGGGCTCGTCCACATCCGCCTTTAACATCAAGACCTCCATCTCTTGGTGATAGTCCTCCACGGATTTGGTTCCTTGAAGAAGCCTTCTGAGCCTTTGGTGAAGTTCCTGGTGATAATGTTCAGGAACAAAACGTCTCCTCATCATGGCCGAGAGCTCGTCCCAAGTAGAGATTGGTGGTCCACCATTCCTTCTCCTGTGGGTCACAACTTGATCATACCAGTTAATAGCATAGCCAACAAACTCAGCTGCGGCCAATCTAACCTTTTACATTTCAGAGAAGTTTTGACAATCAAAAACAAGTTCTCCCATTCAAGAAAAGCATTTGGGTCGTTTTTAATCAAAAGTTGGGATCTTAAGTTTCACTCCTCCTAATCCCTCATTAGTTTGATCAGTTCTAGCTAGCAAAAGGATTAACATCATTTGGGTACGGTTTTGGGTTCCTCTCCTAGGGCGGTTGATGGAACAATCGTCTTGGTTCTCATCCTCTCCGACTTCTTCATTCGGCCGGTTGTTCTTCCGTGGGCGATCTCGCCTGGTTCTAGATCTGGCCGGTTGGCTACCCTGGATCTCATCAAGTCTGAGATGGATCTGTTCTAAACCTGCATTCATAAGGTTAGTCATAGAATCATTGAGAGCTCTCATCTGCAAGTTAGATAAACAAGCATAAGAATTCCCGGTTTGGTTCCTATCTTCTTCACTCTCCATAGTTCCTGAAAAGTCTAACACAAAAGATTAGTTCACAAAATTCCTCACGCACTCAAGTGTTTGATCTTTCCCACTATGTTTCTCTCGGAATTTGGATGGTCACTCAATAAGTTGTCTCTCAAAGTTCTAAGAGAACAAGACTAGTAACAAGTTAGGATCTCCAAGCAAACAGGAGTAGTTAGATAGAAAGATAAGAACTTTTTGGGTTTTGAAATCCGTATTAACCACTCTAAGGATGGATTTCTCTTCAACCAGCAGGATTTCTCTTCCACCACCTAGCCACTAATCGAACTTTTGATTTTTTTTTTATTATAGATAGATCTCTTTTTCTTTCTCTTTTTTTATATAGATCTAGTGGCTGGTAAAGGGATGGCCTGGATTTGAGAGAGATAGAAGAAGATGAACATATTTAGAAAATGGAAGATGAGAAGACGAAACGATTTAGAAAGATGAAAAGATGATACCGGTTGAGTGGCTCTGATACCACTTTGATACGTCCTAGATTCGGACAAGGATCACTCAACAGGACTTTGGATATGAACTAGCCAAAGTAGGGAGATCTGATGGTTTGATAGGCGACACACAAGGTTGCGGAAAGACCTTATGATACTAACGGCTTCGATTGTGGTTTTGGAATGTTACGTCAAGACCAACAAGGGAAGATATGTTTACTCGGAGAATCACTCGATAAGAAACAAGACTGTTCTAAATGAAGAACAAAGAGATAAACTCATAAACTTTGAAAGAAAATCGATTTTTTACATATTTATAATACTTGTGGTAAATGAAAGACATTAATAAAAACACTTAGAAAAAAAAAACAAAATTGACTGAGAAAGTGGAAGGTCAGTCAAGAAACTCTTCAGCTTCAGATCTGGTCGATGTGACTCTTCGGCTGATGTCTAGATTCATTCGATCAAGTTGAAGTCACCGCGGTAAGGAGCTGGACGAACGCGGGACGGTCTGGACAGGCCGTGGCCTGATCAAGCAGTGAACTGATGCGGCCTAAGTCTTCAGATAGTTGGATGATTTGTGCCTTACAGAAATCTGAATGATAGAAATCCAAGAGAGAGTCGGACAGGAGGGTTAGTCCATTGGCTCGATAATTGGAACAGTCAGTTTGTGCCAAACTGTCCAAGAGAGACAAGTCTCGATCATTTTGGGAAATCTCACGATCCAAGTCAAGTCTGGCATGATCCAATTCAAGTCTGGCATGATCCACGTCAAGTCCGGCATGATCCATGTCAAGTCTGGCATGATCCAAGTCAAGTCTGCCTCGGCTGTTAACTTTGGCTTGTCGAGATGGTTGGGAAGGACGCATACTGGTCCGGTCAGATTGGTCTTTAGGACATGAACTTGGTCGAAGCGTTATTCCGGATGTAAGTGGGTCGAGGCGGTACACGGCTCGATCGTCCTAGGGGTATGGCTAGGAAGGCGAACCTCGGCTGAGCTGTCCTGAACGGTCTGATCTCCATTCTGGTATGTTTCCATGTACTGATCCATGGACTGAGGCGCATCACACGCCCTCCAGGGTGCGACCCCATCGTTGTTTCTTCGTGACCTTGTTCCGTATCGCAAGAACAATGTAATGGGGAACTTTTGGGAGAGTGAGCATACAATAAGACTTCACATGATTTGTACTCATATATTTAATAATATACATATATATTAGTAGTTGAGAACAAGTACTAAGGTTCGGAATAAATCTCTACGATCATTCATAAATATTTATTAAGTGTTCACACTAAATAAACACCTCACCAATTCAATATTTGATCAAGAGACAAAGCCTATCAATCATCTACATTTTCAATCATGCAACACTAATTCATAACTCTTTAATCAACTATCTAGATTCACCTTAAAATCCATGAGATTAGTTAAGGAAGACTACGCTCGAGCTCAAGCTAATCACACTCGGCTTCTGGAACATTCTTAATTGAAAACCACAACAAGGATCCGACTGATCCGACCAGTCTCCTTGACCATCTAGACTGTGTATGGTTCTACTGGATGAGCAAGGTTGAGCCTTTAAACTTTTCTCAACTACTGACCTGAAACGGAACAATTCGGAACATGATCATCAACCCGCCAGTTCGGTTCTGAAGAAGAAATTTAAATCAGTTCCTAACAGCTCGGTTCTTGACAAGCTTAATCAATTCAGTTCAAGTGTAGTTAAAGCCATGATCAGCTCAGTTTAGATTAAATCCAATCAGTTCATAACAGATGAGCTAATTATTTCAGAAAACTGATTTAATCTGAAATAAATAAATCTGAACCGAAGAAAGGCTTAGACAATTGATCCATGATAACCGCTTAACTAAATAACATATGATTCTGACCAACACAGTCTGAGACAAGAGACTTAAGCTTACAACAGCAACTGATGGATATGAACTCAGATAATCCTCCCCTTGAAACTGAACTCATGGCTGGATAAATCAGAATTGGTTCATCACAAAAACAGAACAAGGCCTAGGGTTTACTCTGGGTACCTCACCTTATGTTATTCTACACAGCAGGGAACTGAGCTAGAGGATGGAACAAAGTCATCTAAGGTCGTGGCTAATTTTCCCATATTTGCTCATGATTTGTTTCTCACTTTTTCTTTTCTTTCTCTTGTTTTCTCTCTGAAAATTTCTCTTGTTATGCTGCAGGTTATGAACGTCCAGAGGAGAGAAGAAGGTGTTTTAAAGCATAAGGAGTTACTTCAGATGATGGTTTACTCCCGCACAAGGCAAAGCTGAGTCTAGACAGGTGGAGACATGCTTCAGCACACAAAGCAGCACAAGCAGCTTAACTTTTCCTTCCCATGAAGAAAGCTACAAGCAACTGAAGCAAGTAGCTTGTGAACAGCATGTGACTTATTTAATGAACAAGTAGGCAGGTAGCTTGTGACAGTCACATGATAATCTAAATGAAGAAAGCAGGCAGAAATGAAGCAAGCAGGCAGGCAGCACAAGACATGCACATCACTCGCAAGCGGCTGAAAGTATTCCCGACCATTTCTCGATCAAATGTTTCCCGTCCATCGGTTCTCGCCTTGCTTTTATATTAACCCTTACGGATTGAATAAAACTTGACCACAATAATTAAAACTTGACCATAATAATTAAAACTCGACCAGAACTATCAAGAGTAGGTATTTTGGCCACGAGACAGTCCCGTCGAAGATAATTCACCAGGTCGATTTTTATTTTTATTTCTAGTTGAACCAACTCAAAATTGGTCGAGTGGAATTTTTCTCGACCAAAATTTTATCTTCTCGTGAGGGTTATGACACCGGAAGTCATCTGGCAACCCCGGAGGTTTTTCTAGACCCTGACATCACATTTGGGATCCGGAGGTCATAGGGCAACCCGGAGGTTCTCCTTTAGATCCTGAAATACTATCTGAAACCCGGAGGTTCTTCTTTAGATATTGGGATCATGACTGGAGCCCGGGGGCTGTATGGGAACCCGGAGATTCTTCCTTAAATCATGAGACCAAATTTGGAGCCCTGACGCCATACAGGAGCCCTGAGGTTCTTCCTTTGATCCTGATATCTTTGCTAGGAACCCGTAAGCTATATGGGAACCCAGAGGTTCTTGAAGTCGTAACTGGACCCTGAGGTCATGTAGGAACCCGGAGGTTCATGAAGTCGTAATGACCCCGATGCGCCTTAGGCTGCACAGGGGTTCTAGCTTCTTCCTGAGATCATATTTGGAACCCTGAGGCCATACAAGAACTCGAAGGTTTTTCCTTAGATCTTTGCTTGGAACCCGGTGGCTATATGGGAACCCTGAGGTTCTCCCTTAGATTTTTTACATAGGACCCGAGATTGTATGGGGAACCGTGGGTGTCCTCTTTAGATCGCGGGCTTGTATATAGGCTCATAGTTCCCTTGGGAACCCAGAATATTTGTTTTCACAAGGACTGTACTCCGCCTTTCTAGGCAAGACTACTATCGGTACCTGTTCGGATTTTGCATTCTTCCACTCGGAAGCTGGCCACTATCGACTTTCTATTATGTATTCTACTTCTGCAGAAAGTCACTAACAGGCTTAGAGGGTGCTTGTATGGGTGTAATGACCCAAGTGCCAGGCTTTGCTGCTTTCCACGTCTGGATTAGCAAAGATTATGAGGTACTCCTGGACTTTTGCACTTTCGCTCCCTGCATTTTACCGTATTTTTGCAAGTATACCAGTGTTCCTTGTGTTGTATAGCACGTAGAGTTTTAATACATATACTTTCACATGTGGTACTCTAGGGACCCCGATGCGCCTTAGGCTGCACAGGGGTTTTAGGTAGTTTTGACAGCATACTCAGGCTTGCGCATACCCATTCATGCTTTATGTCTCATACCCATTTTGATTTTCTGTGGACGTGCCACTGTTGACATGCCACTTTTTGATAAGGGTTGGCCAGGATCGGAGGTATCTGGAGACCTGATCCAGCTCGTATGCCCTTTTAAGTATAGTGACCTTACAGTCGGAACTATTTTTATTATAAGCTTTGTCTGGAGACGTTTAGCATACATAGGAGTAGGAATCATAATGCTTAAATAGTATATAGTAAGATAGTAGAAATCATGGTTCAGAGACCGTATTAAAAATGATAGGTTTTGAGGGTGATACCACTCAAATTACCCTAAGGAGTGTTACTCTCATCAAAAGAGGTTCAGATGTAGTACGTAGGGGTCGAATGCACAAGGAGCTAGGGAACAATTAAATCTAGTGTTTATTAATTCTAAGAGTTGTAAATGTTTAAATGGAATAGCAATGGTAACAAGCGAAGTAAATAGTAAATGTAACTAGGTTGGAAATGATATTAGATGCAGGGCCACTATTCAGGTGTTGGAGATTATAATACCTATAGATGCCTATTTGTTGCATGAATGATATGTTAGGACTCAACCGCTTAACTCAGTGATCAGCTGTCGCATGTTTCACTGGTTAACAAGCTAGATCTCGTGTCTCAAGGGTTAGTATGTTGACAACGAAAGAGTGTCGATCGATGGTCTTATTGGGACGTCGACCGATACACCTTTGCCTACGTCGACCGATTGTCAGTTGAGGACATCGATCGACGGGTTCTAGCCAGGCCGATGCGCGAGTATGATATGCCCTATTAAGATACTAAATTGGCGGTTAGCCCTCTCAAGCAGTCCTAATATGATAGATAGATGTCAGGATGGGATAACAAGGGTGCTTGAGTATGCAATCCTATAATGAAGTTCTAGTTAGCAAGGCTAAAACAAGCAATGAATATAAATCTATCATGAATATCACAACAAGGCAGATCTATAGTTTGGGGCTAATCCCACAAACCTATCTGAACCCTAGATCTAATAAATGAACTACTCAGACATAGCAAAGCAATTCATAACAATGAAGAAATGGAAATTCATAGCATAGATTAAAAGAAATGAAAACAAGAAGTTCCAATCACAAGTGATCTTCTCTCCAAAACTCTCTCTTCTCTCTCAAAGTGAAACTGTACCGAAAAGCTCTCCTCTGCCGTCAAAACACTTAGGCAGTATATAATCTACTAGGTTAAAAACTCGTCAGGGCTTTTTCGTAATTTGGCTTGGCCTTGGGTTTTAAGTCTGCTGGATCCAAAATGTCGCGTGTCCAATGTCTCGACATCGATCGATGGTACTTGTGTACATCGATCGATATTTATCTTCATCTGTCGAGGCATCTCTTGGTGTAGATCGACAGCACTACATGGTCATCTCGGGTGAAATGTCCTTTAAGCTCCAAAATGCTTCAAAGTCATAGCTTTACTCCAAAATGCACCTGAGCCTGAAAACATACCTAGAAGAGTAGAAAACATAGATATATATATATAGTAAAACACCTATATAACATGGATGAAAACGGGTCAAATCCAAGGTATATCAACTCCCCCAGACTTACCCTTTTGCTTGTCCTCAAGCAAAACATACAGGCAGTCTCTCTGAAAGAGGTTTGAAAATATTAGGGAATTAAGATTTTAAACCATAGAAATCTTTTCCTCAACAATTTTGCAACCACATTTAAAAAGTCCTAATCACAGAAGCACACTATGCAGTATCCTATCTTAGCAACCATTTCTAACATAACACAACTCATCAATTCACGTCTGACATCCCCTCTACTGACTTCATTTCTTAGCATAAATATAAAGTGAATGCTTTACCTTGGTAGTATCGATCATATGATGCAAGGATTTCAGACAAGTATCTGGAGCTGCAGGTAAAAGTTAGTTCCTAGTTTCTCTCTCTCTAATTTTCTCACTTGAGTCAGAGTCTGCTTCCATTGCAGGATCAGTGACCAAGATTGGACAGGCTTCCATGAATCAAAACTTAATGGTGGTTGCCACCAAGCTCTGTTCACTTCTTTTTGACCTATATCCAAGAGTTTTTTTGCGAAAGTGAGCCTTGAAGATTGCCGCCTCCAAGTCCCGTTTCGAACTCTTTTATTGGAGTCTTTATGAATCAAGCCTTAATGGTTTTAGCCACCAAGTCCTGTTCAGACTCATCCTAAGTAAACAAAAGATCTTATTTTATTTTTTTTTTATTTTTTTTTTGAATGTAACTCACTAACTATTCTAGGGTCGAAATTTAGAGAGAGAAAATGTGATAATTAATCTACACAAGGCGTTACCTTCCAGACTTGCCTGAAGTATCCGATCCCATGTATACCAAGCCCCAAGACAAGCGGTTATGTCAGGTTTAGTGTTGGAAATCAGCTTTGGTTACTTCATACGTTCAAGGCAAGTGTGTAGTTGATAGGTTGATCTGCTTTAGCATCTATAGTGCTATCTGCAATCAGTAAATCTAAAATGGTGCTAAAGATTGGTTAGATATTCAAGTTTAAATTAATATAAGATTATAGTCCCTATTTTCAATAACTAAGCATAATTTATTAAAATTCCTTTTATATAAGAATAAAATAAATTATATCAGTAAATCTCCCCCATAATTAAATTACATTGTCCCAGTGTAACTCAGCCGGAGTTATGATGGAATAGTTCATGATGTACGAAATGTAACAAGTTGGGAAGATACATCTGACCGGATTAGATATCGATCGATGGGAAAATGTTACATCGATCGTCGTGTGGTTGTCTATGTCGAGCGATGTTGACGTTTCATTGGCGGTCAATATTCAGGTCCTCCTACTTGGGTCTCCTAAATCTGAAAGAAATAAAACGAAAGTAAATAAATGCCAGCTAATAAAACCAAACTAAAATACCTAATAGTTGGTTGGCTCCCACTCAGCGCTTGGTTATAGTCATTTAGCTTGATTGTGGTAGTGATTGGCTATTTGGTGGAGAAACAGCTGCTTGTTGGAAAACAAGCATCCACGTCATCTCTGCACATTCTTGACCAAGATGCAATGAAACTTCTTGTGGCCTCATCATTTCTTGTCCATTTGTCCTCCATCTTCTCAAGTACATTGGAGATGTTCTGTAGCCTATCATGAACGTTGTCAATGCTGACCTGGTGCCAGCCTATGTTGTCATAGGCGTATGCTGAAAGTTCTGTCAGTTCCTTGTGCATTGACTCTATCGTCTTGTGTATCAGCTGCTCGCCGGCTGGTGTAGACTCGGCGTCGATCGATGCGATTATGTGTTCGTCGGTCGATCTCGGCGACTTACCATCGAGCGATTTCGCTCGCTTCCTGTCGATCGATGCTGATATCTGGTGCTGAGCTGCGAGTTGCCTCTGAATGGCTTTGACTTCTTTCTGTAGCTATTCTGCGTGGCTACCTAGTCCATTGATTCTGTTGTCGAATCAAAAGTAGATGTCATCGCAGTGTTTGTCAAGTCGTTCCTCCATGGTGTCTACAGCAGTGTAGATCTTGGATGTGATCTTGTCAACCTCTGCTGCTGTGTAGGGGAGTAACTCCTCAGAATACTTGCCATCGATCCAAGGCCCTCGTAGCCTGTCGATCGAAGATGAGTTTGCCTGGAAATTTTTTTTATTAGTAATGTTATCAATATCCCTTTAGGCATGAAGTATTTGACTAGACAATTTGTTTAAATCTAGCATGACTGGTGATACGAAACGGTCATGCATGATTTTGTAAGTCTGCAGCATATTATCCATGGCTGAGATCTTAGCGTCGAGCGATGTGATGGTACACACATCGATCGATGTGGCTGGTTGTTGGTCCTTCTTGCGAATGGTGTCCAGATCTTGCTGTAGTAGCTCAATTTTAGTGCTCAGCCAGTCCACGTTGTTGTTGAGAGGGTAGTACTGGTCGTTTATTCTCGTGTCGATGTATGAGACTTCCCATTCATCCTTGTGTTTTGCTGAACATTGCGGTTCTGCAGGGATCTGGTCTGTAGGAAGACTGACGTCGATCGATGGTGCATGTGGTGTGTCGATCGATGCTGAGGTCGTGGCTTCCTTCTCAAGTTGCTGACGTAAACTCTCAATTTATGTCCTCATTTCTACCATACTTCAGAAAAGCTCATTGTAGCCTCTATCCAAAGGTTTGATGTGTATCTTCTACCAATGACTTGAGCTCCTCTCCCAGTTTTTCCTGAGCTCCACAAATACCAGTCACCATCTCGTTGATTTCATCTTTGGTGTAGAGTTCTGGTGCCAGTCTTGTGAGTGTGAAGGAAGTGGCATGTTCTGGAAGACAGATGTGGCTCTCGTCAAAAAGAGATGCTCTTTCCAGTATTTTCCTGATGTCCTCCTTTGTGACCGGCATCATCTCACCAGCTACGCCTCGGGCGTGTCCACACTCATCTCTGTAGACTCCATACTCGTCCCTTTGTTTCCTAGTGAACTTTCTAGCTCCGTACATATCATAAGCGCGATTTCCAAATTCATAACGTCTGTCGATCGACGACGGGTCATCCCTATCGTTCGACATTGGTGTTATCCTGCCGATCGATGTCTTATCCCGTCGATCGATGCTTGACCTTTTGGTTGGCATGATAGATCTGGATTGATTTCTGTTGCGGCTACTCCTACGTGATTGTTTGGATCGGTTTGAATGACGTCTGGAGTGCCACGTTGCTGTGAGAATAGGTTGTCAGGTCCATTGGCCACTTGAAGGATATCTGCTATGTCCTCTCTGGACACTTGTAAGATCCTTCCATCTATTGCACGTGCGTTGCCATCTGGGTCCCTGAAAATACCAAATTCATCAGGTGTAAGAAAACCGTAATCAATGTTTGCATTATCATTCAATTTAGAAATAGAAATATTAGGGTTTAGAGTAGTATCGATCGATGTTGATACTGATGCTTCGATCGAGGGCAGAATAATTTCTGCAGAACTTGTGTTCTTGAGATGATTGCTCTTCATGGATTTTCCTGTTGATGTAGTTGAAAGAGTGTTCATCTTTTCTGCTTTTGTGTCTGCTCTGGTGTGTGGAGGTGGTTTCAGGGGTGCAAAATGTTTTAAATAGGTATCTATAAACCTAGTTGGAGACAGAATATTCTCCTGCTCCTGAATTTTCGCTGCGGTGCGAATATCGATCGATGTTCCTGTGTGAGTGTCGATCGATGTGAGCGGTTGTTTTGCTGGACGAGGGTGGGTATCGACCGATGTGGAGTGCACTTCGGCGATCGATGTTGGACACTTGTTTGTGAACTTATGTGTTTCGAATCTTTCATCTTGCAAAGACATTTCTATTGCACGTTGTTTCCAGTAATCCTCATCGTATTCCTCTGTATGTTCCTCGTTAGGTGAAGTAATTACAGTGTCAACTGCAAAACTTTCATGGAAACCACTGTCTGCCCAACTGCCTATGGAATAATCATCATGTCCTCTCTTGCTTGGAGGTTGGAAGGCAAAGTGTTGGTAACAATGATTAGGTGGAGCGAAATGGTCAACCGACTGAATTAATAACCTTTCTCTTAGGTTGGATAGGGTCGTAGTAGATGTTGGGATCTATCAGCGTCAGACACAATTTGTTTTTGTTCATGTCACAAACAGCTCCTACTGTAGCTAGGAAAGATCTTCCAAGCAGAAGTGAAGAGTTTCAGTTAAGCTCGATGTCTAGGACATGAAAATCTACCGGGACAAGGGCATTACCAATCTGTACCTCCAGATCTCTTATGATACCTCCTGATCGTTTTTCTGAAAGATCCACGAAGGTGAAGGATTCTGTTGAAGGTTCGGTGGTCAAACCAAGCTGGTCTGCCATGATCCTAGGGAGGATACTAACTGATGCTCCTGTGTCACACATTGAATGGGGAAATTTAACACCCTTGACTACGCATGGTATTGCAAACTTCCCAGGATCACTCTTCTTCGTCAATGTGATCATGTGTTTCATCTTCTCTCTGACTTGATGAAACATTCTCCTAATGTCCTCCTCAGTTACCCTTGTTTCTCTGAAGAACATCAACAACCGGTGTGTGAAGTAAGCTTCATCAAAAGCTTTTTCGATTGGGATTCTGAGGATTCTTTTAGTGAAGCCATCCATCTCCTTATCGTTAGTTTCCCTCTTAAGGTTCTTAGGAATTTTCTCCTCTCTTTTCCTTAACCTTCTCCCTTCAGTTTCTTGATCGTCTTGAACTGGTTCTGGTGATCTATTTAAAGGATTGGGTTTTGGTTTGGGTGGGCTAGCTAATGGTTTAGGTGGTGGGCTGACTGCGTTGATATAATCATTATCGATTGAGGGTAACCGCCTCAGTATGTCAGAGGTGCATGTCGACCGATGGGAGGTGTGTTGTGACGATCGACGTCGGACTCGCTCTGTCGATCGATGGTTGGGTCAACCGATCGATAGATTTACTCATAAGCTGGATTCTACTACTTCAAGAGTTTGACATTGAGATTAAGGATAAGAGAGGAGTAGATAATGGAGTCGCTGACCATCTTTTCCGGATAAGAATAGAGGATGATGTCCCTATATACGAATTCTTCCCCACAGAGAATGTTGCACACATAGATACATCTTTCGTCGGTCAAATATCTCTCACATCTGAAGATCTATCGATCGATGAGAGAGATGGCATACCGGTCGATTCACGTAGTGATACATCGATCGATGACGAGACTGATGTAACTTCTCAACTCTCCAATAACCAAGATCACGAACCCCCGTCTATTAAAATCAACTTCGATTTACAAGTTAATGTTTCCGGTGATGAGATTAATCTCACACCTGAGGAATTATCACAACGGGAGGTAGACGCGATTGGTAGAAACTCGAATAACCGACCCTTGTATGCCGACATAGTTAACTATTTGGCAGCTGAGGTTGAGCCAGACGAACTCAAGGGATATATGAGGAAGAAATTTTTCAGAGAAGTAGGACGCTATCATTGGGATGAACCTTACCTCTATAAGCATTGTTCTGATGGCATATACAGATGATGCGTATCCGAAGCTGAAATTCCGGACATTATTTACCAATGTCACGGAGCTGATTATGCAGGACATTTTGCTACCTTTAAAACGGTTTCGAAAATTCTCCAAGCAGGATTTTGGTGGCCGACCACTTTTCGCGATGTCCACGCATTTATAACCCAATGTGACAGATGCCAAAGACGCGGAAAAATCAGCTAAAGACACGAAATGGAACAGAAGTTCATTCTTGAAGTTGAAGTCTTTGATTGCTGGGGTATCGATTTTAGGGACCCTTCCAATCTTCATATGGAAACAAATATATACAAGTCGCTGTAGACTACGTATCCAAATGGGTCAAAGCAGTAGCTTCTCCTACCAATGACGCATCTGTGGTTATTAAACTCTTCAGGAGTATAATCTTTCCGAGATTTGGAGTTCCAAGAGTAGTCATTAGTGACGGTGGAACTCATTTCATTAACAAAATCTTTGATAGATTGCTTAAAAAGAATGGTGTTCATCATAGAGTAGCCACAACTTACCACCCACAAACCAGTGGACAAGTAGAAGTCTCTAACCGGCAAATTAAGGAAATCTTAGAGAAAACCGTAGGAACCTCCAGAAAAGATTGGTCTAGGAAACTAGATAATGCACTTTGGGCCTACAAGACCGCCTACAAAATGCCATTAGGAACAACACCATTCCACCTCCTTTATGGCAAATCATGTCATTTACCAGTCAAAATGAAACACAAAGCGGCTTGGGCTACCAAAATTTTGAACTTTGATATCAAACCAGCTGCAGAAAGGAGACTCATCCAGCTTAACGAGCTTGATGAAATCAGACATTTATCTTTCAAAAATTCGAAAATTTATAACGAAAGGACTAAAGCTTATCACGATAAAAAGATCATATCCCGACACTTCGAACCGGATGATCAAGTCCTCCTTTATAACTCTAGATTAGCTTTATTTCCTAGAAAGCTAAAATCCCGTTGCTCTGGACCTTTCACCGTAACAAACGTTCAACCCTCCGGAGCTATCACCTTACAAAATGATAAAGGCCAGGAATTTACAGTGAACGCCAACGAGTTATGCATTATTGGGCAAAACCACCAGCAAAAGCGCCCATGGTGCTGTATGAACCTGATAATTAGTTTAATCAGGAAGTCGAGCTAAAGACTTAAAAATTAAACGCTGAATGGGAGGCAACCCATTTTATTTTATAATAAAAAAAACATATAATAATAATAAAAAAAATAAAATAAAAAAATATATATATATCTATTAGTAATTTTTATATTTAATAGTAATTTCCATATTTCTTCTTATTATTAGCATTATTTAGGAGATTTAGAAATTAGGATTAATATTTGAAAAAGATATCGATCGACGAGGCATCACTGCCATCGATCGATGCGGGCATATCGACGATTAAAACACTTATTTCAATCGATATCAGTCTATTCCTCTTCCTCATTCGCAACCGAAACCGAAAACAAAAACACCCCTTTTCTCTCTCGTTTCTTGACGGATTTCGTCCGTTCTTCGGCTTATTCTACTCGATTTTTCACTCTGTAACTGTTAAATCCACTCTCGAAACCAACATTCAAGGTATGCACTCGAAATTTTCAATTTATCGAAAAATTAGGGTTTTCGTTTTGAGTTGGACTAGAACGCCTTATTTGGTGTGATTGAGAGATGTTTTTGTAGTTCATATTGCTTATCTAGAGTTCGGTTTATGATTTATTTGCCTTTTACCTCCTATAAACACGATTTGGAATTGAGTGATGTTGCAGGTTTCGCGATTCGACATCGGTCGATATGAACTCGTTCGCATCGACCGATGCACTCTCTTGTTTGATTGTTCCGACACGACAATATCGATCGATGTTCCGTATAACCCATCGATCGATACTACCTTTTATCGACAATGCTAACTTTCTTTTCTTCTTGGTTTCAGATGAGCACTTCAGAAACAACCGCACGAAACAGAGAAATCAGGTCAAAAAGAAGGTTCGACGAGACTAGCAGCTCCACCAACCCACAGCGCCCTCCATGGCCTCGCACCGAAAACACACCCTTTGATGTCTCGGGCTATGATGATCCTAAGGCAGCGATCAACAGCAACGAGTGCCGTCAGCGTCCCCTGTCCGACAACTGGGACAACTACGACAGCCTCTTCTACAATGCTTGGCTGGGAGTCTCTATCGAGCCCACCAAATTCCTCAACCGACACATCCTAAAGAAGCTCGGGATCGAGAGAGATATTAAGGACATGATCACACAGCTCGGACTCGGCACCTTGCCCTCTCGCGCTTACGACCTCTACCCCGATCTCGTCCGCCAGTTCATGGCCACTGTCGAGGTCACCTACAGGACTTAATCAGCGAGGGTAGCGGGAGATGGTACTTTGACCTTCTTCACCAGAGGGACACGCTACAGGATCACTATCACCGAGCTCTGCCGCATCTACGGTTTCGATGAGAGCGTCGCCTCCTACACGGTCCCACCTTTCCCTCACCTTGAGAGATTCTGGGACATCGCCGGCACATGAGTTTGGGACACAAACAGGGACGTGCTATCAGACATCTGCCATCCTGCACTTTGCTACTTCCTACGGCTCCTTGCAGACACACTGGTTTGCAAGATGGAGCCCAACAAGGTCAGGATAAAGGAGCTCACATTAATTTTCTGTGCAGTGAATGGTGTGGTGGATTTGGTTGAGTTGGATGAGGACGGCGAAGTAAGCCCGCCGAACCTCGGAGCTGTCTTTGCCGCACACTTGGTAGAGTTGAAGATGAAGCCCTTCAACGGCAAGGGTAAGAAGAAGGAGACAGTTGGGAGTCTTCTGACCCTGATTTTCCAGTACCTCGGCATCCGCCTCGACCCTCACTCTGCCAGCCGCGACCACACATTCCTCGACGAGCAGCACTTGGTGCACTCGCTATGGCTCGAGGAAGGGAAACTCTGGCGTTTCAGGATCCGCGATGAGCATCGCCTTCTACCCCTACTGGATAGGAGGATCACTGATTTCGGGAACAGCGTGGAGCAGCTTCGATGCATGCCAGACGAGGCATTCCTCCGCAACCCCCGGAACATGTCACGCCGACCTCCCAGTATTTTCCGTACCAGAGCTCAGGACGCACAGGCACCGCCTCTCCCCGACTTCCCGAACATACCGGACATCCCCATGCACGACCAGGGAGACTTTCAGAGGTTCGTTGTGGACGCTCTTCAGGCAATCTGGGCTAGAGTGTCTTGTCTGAGCAGGAGAGCTACAGGAGCGCATGCGCCAGCACCAGCAGCAGCACGCAGGGACCCTTCCCCGGAGGACGATGAGGCGACTGACGAGGACACCGACTAGTCCTCATATCTCTATCTCTTATCTTCCTATTATGAACTTGTTTATTTATTTTCTGAACTTGTAGGATTTATGTTCTTAAACTTATATTTTATGTCTGAGAATGATTATTATTTCTTATGCTTGGATGTCTAACAGAGCTAACATTAGGCAGGAACTTCAAGTTCGACTCCAAGCACATGCAAAATCTCTGTGCTTCGCCATCGATCGATATGGAGAGGATTACATTGATCGATTCTCGGCGAGTAACATTGATCGATATGGAGAGGATTACATCGATCGATGTGTAGTACGGATAGGTACTTCATTTTTACTCTAACATTCTCAAACATCTAACTTGCTTTTAAACTACCCTTGGGCACTTTGCACCGAGACGGTGCAATTTAAGTCTGGGGGAGGTAGTTACTAACACCACTTTCTTGAGTTTTTGTCAAAAATCTTTTCAAAAATAATTTTATTGAGTCAAGAAGGGGATTATGAACTAATGATTTCTACCTGAATGTCTAACTACTTTCTAGCACCATTCTAGATTTACTGATTGCAGATAATACTATAGATGCTAAAGTGGATCAACCAGTCAACTATACATGCATGCTAGCTTGTTAGAAAGAACCAAAGCTAACCTCCAACACTAACCTGACTTCACTGCTTGTCTTGGGGTTTGGTATACATGGGATCGGATTCTTCAGACAAGTCTGGAAGGTAAAGCCTTGTGTAGAATTATATATCACTTTCCTCTCTCTTATTTCGACCCTAGATTAGTTAGTAATTAATATTTCTATTCTAGAATTAAAAAAAAAAAAGAAGATCTATTGTTTATTTAGGATGAGTCTGAACATGATTTGGTGGCTAAAATCATTAAGGCTTGATTCATAACAGACTCCGATAAAAGAGTTCGAAACGGGACTTGGAGGCGGCAATCTTCAAGGCTCGCTTTCGCAAAGAACTCTTGGATATAGGTCAAAAAGAAGTGAAAAGAGCTTGGTGGCAACCACCATTAAGTTTTGATTCATGGAAGCCTGTCCAATCTTGGTCACTGATCCTGCAATGGAAGCACACTTTGACTCAAGAGAGAAATTAGAGAGAGAGGAATTAGGAACTAACTTTTACCTGCAATTTCAGATACTTGTCTGAATTCCTTGCATCCTATGATCGATACTCCCAAGGTAAAGCTTACACTTTTTACAT
The DNA here is from genome assembly GCF_000309985.2 of Brassica rapa. Lineage (NCBI taxonomy): Eukaryota > Viridiplantae > Streptophyta > Magnoliopsida > Brassicales > Brassicaceae > Brassica > Brassica rapa. The sequence goes on from NC_024803.2 coordinate 21,948,540, forward strand.
TGAGAAATGAGGTTGATTGATAATAAGATTAGTTAAGATTGTTGGCTATATGACTTTGGTTGCTAAGCTAGGATATTGCATAATGTATTTCTGTAAGAAGGAACTTTTAGATGTGGAATGCAATATTATAGAGGTGATAATTTCAATGTTTCAAATCTGTGAGTCTCTGATGTTTTCAACCCTCTTCCAGAGAGACTGTCCGTTGGTTTGACTTAAGGACAAGTCAAAAGATAAATCTGGGGGAGTTGATATACCATGATTTAAACCCGTTTTTATACATAGTATATAAAGGTTTTAAGATGTATTAATCATGTTTTACAGTTTTTTCAAAGCAATTATAGGTTTATTCACCTGATGGAAGGAAATTATACTTTTGGGACATTTTGGAATACTTTTACGCAAGGAAAATCGATCGACGCTTGAAGAGCAACATCGGTCGATCATAGTCACTTACCATCGATCGGCAAACATACATGTGCATCGATCGATGCCCAGTTACACGAATGAGATCGCAAATTAAAAGATTTCATTTCCCAGAAGATCTATTATTTGCAACTTAAGTCCCTAGCCCCCTGTTAGGCTATATGTACTAGGGTTTTGTATCATTTTAGGTAGACACTTGCAAAAGACCTAGTTTGGAGAATGAGCATTTTGGCTACCATTAGAAGAGCTTAGGATTTGGAGAGATAGATCTGAAACTGCAAAACAGATAAGATCTTGAACTCCTTTATTTCTAATACTCCATCTATTTGTATTCTATGTTTCATTTGAGTTTATTTCATGCCATCATGACTTTGTCTCTCATGAATATGTTTGAGTAAACCAATATTTAGATTTAGGTTTCTCACCATGGTTAAAATTATGTATTGCTAATATGACTATTAAAAAGGTGTTTTGATTGTTCTTTCATTTGCTTGTGAACTTAATGCTAAAATTGAGATTGATCACCTTCATTTTAGATCTTAGGATTAATTGAGTCCAACTAACCGTTTTCCCTCAATACCTGAACCCACTTGCGTGATATAACTAACTCAGGCGCAACGACAGTTGGTCTGAGAAGGTTAGAGAACAAGTTAAACCCGTTCGCAAAGCTCGCTAGAATAACCAATATCTACACTGCTCTAGACACCATGGAGGAACGACTTGACAAACGCTGCGATGACATCTACTTTCCATTCGACAACAAAATCAGTGGACTAGACAACCACGCAGAATGGCTACAGAAAGAAGTCAAAGTCATTCAGAGACAACTCGCAGCCCAACACCAGATATCAGCATCGATCGATAAGACACTAGCAAAATCGATCGATGGCAACTCGCCGAGATCGACCAACGAACACATAATCGCATCGATCGACGCCAAGTCTACACCAATCGGCGATCAGCTGATACACAAGACGGTAGAGTCAATACAAAAGGAACTGACAGATCTTTCAGCATACGCCTATGACAACATAGGCTGGCACCAGGTCAGCATTGAAAACGTTCAAGAAAGGCTACAGAACATCTCCAATGTACTTGAGAAGATGGATGACAAATGGACAAGAAATGATGAGGCCACAAGAAGTTTCATTGCATCTTGGTCCAGAACGTTTGTTACGGTGAAGGGTCCAGACCAACGGGATTTTAGCTTTCTAGGAAATAAAGCTAATCTAGAGTTATAAAGGAGGACTTGATCATCAGGTTCGAAGTGTCGGGATATGATCTTTTTATCGTGATAAGCTTTAGTCCTTTCTTTATAAATTTTTGAATTTTCGAAAGATAAATGTCTGATTTCATCAAGCTCGTTAAGCTGGATGAGTCTCCTTCCTGCAGCTGGTTCAAAATTTTGGTAGCCCAAGCCGCTTTGTGTTCCATTTTGACTGGTAAATGACATGATTTGCCATAAAGGAGGTGGAATGGTGTTGTTCCTAATGGCGTTTTGTAGGCGGTCTTGTAGGCCCAAAGTGCATTATCTAGTTTACTAGACCAATCTTTTCTGGAGGTTCCTACGGTTTTCTCTAAGATTTCCTTAATTTGCCGGTTAGAGACTTCTACTTGTCTACTGGTTTGTGGGTGGTAAGTTGTGTCTACTCTATGATGAACACCATTCTTTTTAAGCAATCTATCAAAGATTTTGTTAACGAAATGAGTGCCACCGTCACTAATGACTACTCTTGGAACTCCAAATCTCGGAAAGATTATACTCTTGAAGAGTTTAATAACCACAGATGCGTCATTGGTAGGAGAAGCTACTGCTTCGACCCATTTGGATACGTAGTCTACAGCGACTTGTATATATTTGTTTCCATATGAAGACTGGAAGGGTCCCTAAAATCGATACCCCAGCAATCAAAGACTTCAACTTCAAGAATGAACTTCTGTTCCATTTCGTGTCTTTTGCTGATTTTCCGCGTCTTTGGCATCTGGCACATTGGGTTATAAATGCGTGGACATCGCGAAAAGTGGTCGGCCACCAAAATCCTGCTTGGAGAATTTTTGAAACCGTTTTAAAGGTAGCGAAATGTCCTGCATAATCAGCTCCGTGACATTGGTAAATAATGTCCGGAATTTCAGCTTCGGATACGCATCGTCTGTATATGCCATCAGAACAATGCTTATAGAGGTAAGGTTCATCCCAATGATAGCGTCTTACTTCTCTGAAAAATTTCTTCCTCATATATCCCTTGAGTTCGTCTGGCTCAACCTCAGCTGCCAAATAGTTAACTATGTCGGCATACCAGGGTCGGTTATTCGAGTTTCTACCAATCGCGTCTACCTCCCGTTGTGATAATTCCTCAGGTGTGAGATTAATCTCATCACCGGAAACATTAACTTGTAAATCGAAGTTGATTTTAATAGACGGGGGTTCGTGATCTTGGTTATTGGAGAGTTGAGAAGTTACATCAGTCTCGTCATCGATCGATGTATCACTACGTGAATCGACCGATATGCCATCTCTCTCATCGATCGATAGATCTTCAGATGTGAGAGATATTTGACCGACGAAAGATGTATCTATGTGTGCAACATTCTCTGTGGGGAAGAATTCGTATATAGGGACATCATCCTCTATTCTTATCCGGAAAAGATGGTCAGCGACTCCATTATCTACTCCTCTCTTATCCTTAATCTCAATGTCAAACTCTTAGAGTAGTAGAATCCAGCTTATGAGTCGAGGTTTAACATCTTTCTTTTGCATTAAATATTTGATGGCAGCGTGATCAGTGTAAACTATCACTCGTGAGCCAATCAAGTTTTGACGGAATTTTTCAAAAGCGTAAACTACAGCTAATAGTTCTTTTTCTGTTGTTGCGTAATTCCGTTGCGCTTCATCAAGCGTGCGGCTGGCGTAGTAAATGGCATGTAGCTTTTTATCTTTCCTTTGGCCTAAAACTGCTCCAATTGCGAAATCGCTCTCATCGCACATGATTTCGAAAGGAAGATTCCAGTCGGGGGCTTGTACGACGGGGGCAGTGATAAGGGATTTCTTTAAATCTTCAAAAGTTTTCATTCATTCAGGGGTAAAATCGAATTTAATATCCTTGCATAAAAGGTTATTTAGAGGTCTAGCGATTTTGCATAAGTCCAGTATAAATCTCCTGTAAAATCCGGTGTGTCCGAGAAAACTTTGCACGTCTTTAACAGTTTTGGGTGGAGGTAAACTGGTCATTACTTCAATCTTAGCTCTATCTACCTCTATACCAGCAGCAGAATCCCTATGTCCTAACACTATTCCATCGTTAACCATGAAACGGCATTTTTCCCAGTTGAGGACAAGGTTCTTTTCTTCGCATCTTTCCAATACTTTTCATAAATTAATGAGGCAACTCTTAAAATCTGATCCGTAGACAGAAAAGTCATCCATGAATACTTCCATGAAGTCCTCGATCATATCTGTAAAGATTGACATCATGCAACGTTGGAAAGTGGCGGGGCGTTACAAAGACCAAATGGCATTCTGCGATATGCGAAAGTTCCATTGGGGCATGTAAACGTTTTCTTTTCTTGATCATCCGGGTGTATAGGAATTTGGAAAAATCCGGAATATCCATCAAGAAAACAGTAATACTGGTGATTAGCTAATCTCTCCAGCATCTGATCAATAAAGGGAAGGGGAAATGGTCTTTCCTAGTAGCGGTATTCAATTTCCTATAATCAATACACATCCGATGACCAGTAATGGTACGAGTCGGAATGAGTTCGTCCTTTTCATTCTTCACTACAGTGATACCTCACTTTTTGGGTACAACATGTACGGGGCTTACCCTTTTGCTATCCGAAATAAATAACTCCAGCATCAAGGAGTTTTATAATTTCCTTTTTAACTACTTCCTTTAAATTCGGATTCAATCTCCTCTGCTGCTCTATTGACGTTTTAGCGTCATCTTCCAAGTTGATTCGATGCATGCAAAGATCGGGAGAGATTCCAGGACTGTCATCGAGAGAATACCCGATCGCTTTCCTGTACTTGCGTAATTTATTCAGCAATAAAGCAAGTTCTCCGCTAGTGAGATTGGCATTGACGATAACAGGATAGGACTGGTCATAAAGGTAAGCGTACTTAAGACTGCTGGGTAGAGGTTTTAATTCTACCTTTGGTGCTTTATCTTTAGACCAATTTGATTGCGAGGGAGGTTATCGATCGATGGTATCTTGAAGGCATCGATCGATGACAACTTCTGAGTCGTCATTTTCTTCTACGTTTGCAACTTCTATGCTAACGTCCATTAGTCACATGTAATTGTCTGTCTTATCTGATATGCTGAAAATTTCATTTTCCACGTGGTTAAGGGTGTCTTCAAAGGGGTTGTCTGAACACATGTTTATGAAAGAGTCTTTTTCATCCTCAGAAACGTTTTCCACGTAGAAGGCCTGGTCATCTATTAGGGGTCGCTTAATCAGTTTTTCCATATCAAAAGTCATCGAGATATCCCCTATGTTCAAATTAATTCGTCATTCTTTCACGTCAATGATTTCTCCAGGTGTAGCTAGGAATGGCCGACCCAGAATGAGGGGATCTTTGGGTTCTTGTCTGTATTTTAACACAACAAAATCCGTAGGCACGATGAAATCGTTAATCTTTATGGGAACATCTTCGAGAATTCCTTCGGGTACCTTAATAGATCCATCAGCTAAAACCAGGGTATGGCATAAACTCTTTATATCCTAACGTTACTGCAACAGAGTAAGGCATAAGGTTCACGCTAGAGCCGAGGTCACACAATGATCTAGCAAAACACATGTTTTCTATTTTACAATCTAGGACAAAACTACCAGGATCTGGTCTCATTGTTGGAGTTTCTCCTTTAATCATAGCACTTACTTCTTCTGAAATCATCATCACGCTATGTTCTGCAATTGGGTAGTTTGGAGATGTCATGTCCTTTATATACTTCTTAATCGAAGGTGCTATTTTTATAGCATCACTAAGGGACATCTCAACAGAAATCTTGTCTAAGGCTTTCTTGCAGATCGTGTTCTCTAATGATTTCTTAGTTTACTTGACCTTCTAATTTTCGGATTAGTTCTCCCAAAGAATCTGCTTTCTCCATTAATTCTACGTAAACCATATTTATTTTTCCGTAAAACTCCGATTTTGTCCTACGGTTGCCAGTAAGAGCTTGTCTGATATTGAACCTCTCTCTTCCGGTACGTGATTTTACAGTAGTGTCATAAGCTTGGGTAAAGCTATCGACATTAAGCACATCGTAGAGATCGGAACAGTTTGTTCCTTCATCCAAATAATCATCGGTGTCAGACAAAGCGTTGTCGTCGATCTGGGCTATATCAGATCGGTGTTTGTTTTGAAGAAAGGAATGAAGGGATTTAAGGGAATTCTTAATTTATATCAAATCAGAATTGTCTTTTGGAGTTGTGAAATTTCCTATCTCTTCATCCATCCTTTCATAGGATCATCCCGTTGTCATGTTCTTGATAAGGCGTCTAGCTTCTTTGGGATTCCTAGTGATGAAATTTCCATCACTAGCTGTATCGAGTGTGGTTTTATAGCTCAACTTAACACCTCCATAAAAGATGTTAAGAAGTTGTGGTTCTGAATAACCATGATGGGGACATTCAAGTTCATAGCCTCTGAATCGTCCCCAGGCGTTTTTAAACGATTCGCGTGGACCTTGGCGAAATGTAGAAATTTGCTTTCTTACTTCCCAGTAGCGTTCATTAGTGAAAAATTCTCTGAGGAAGGCACTTCTAATCTCTTCCCAATAAGTGAGTGATCCTGCTGCTAAACAGTTTAACCACTTGAGGGCTTCTCCTTCTAGGGAGAATGAGAATAGTTTGCAACGATCATATTCATCTGGTATTAATTCTTCCAAAGTTTCAATATGATCTTGTGGGTGCTCTGGGAGGGATCCACAGAATGGGTTTTAACGAACCATACGGTAGTAATCTGCGTTAAACTTAGATTTCTTGGTATCGTCTCCTGGTATTTTGATAGCGGACCTATTGGAATAGGTCTTACCAGGATCAAGGTAGTCTTGTATGGACAATTTTATATCTTCACCTTTAGTTAAGGTGGAATTTTCCTTAACAGGGATTTCAGTCCCCTGTTTAGTTTGGCTAGCTTCATTGCTCGTTTGACCATTTAGTTCAGTTTGGACTACTTTCTCATTAGCGGGCTTGGTAAGAGAAAACTTACCTGCTTCCGGCTGGGTGGTATCGATCGATGTCGGCAGCTCCGTATCGGCCAATTTTTCTGACTCAACGTCGCTCGATGGAAATGTGTCTCCGTCGATCGATGGTTGGTCGCGCTCTGTGTTCTCCATTCTTTGTGTCTGCGTAACAGATTAAGAAAGAAAACTTTAGCAAGTTTTTCGTAACAAGTCTATACTAAATTCTAAATTAAATCTAATGGTAATAAGAAAGAGTCTCCGGCAATGGCGCCAAATTTGATATCATCAAAAGAGGTTCAGATGTAGTAATTAGGGATCGAATCTACAGAGACTCTAGGATTACTCAACAGACTTAAATAATTAGAAATGAAGATATACTAAAAGGTTTTAATAGTTTTAAAAGCAGTAAATGATAAATAGAATACAATAGTGGAACGATAGATTGAATTGAAGTGGTTTCAAGAATGGGAAAGCAGCTAGATTCAGGTAAATCTCATGTATGAAATACATGCACTTAGTTTAGACTAAAGGGTTTGATGGTTTTTGAACTAAACAATGGTTTAACCAGATAGGTTATTTTCGTTAGATCTCGGATCTCAACTGTCGTATTTTAATCTTGAGAGAGTGTCAATCGATGTGACTTTATGTTCATCGACCGATACACCTTTGTAACGATCAACCGACAGAATGATAGTAACGTCGATCGATGGTTATTCTAGCGAGCTTTGCGAATGGGTTTAACTTGTTCTCTAACCTTCTCAGACCAACTGTCTTTGCGCCTGAGTTAGTTAGATCACGCAAGTGGGTTCAGGTATTGAGGGGAAACGGTTAGTTGGACTCAATTAATCCTAAGATCTAAAATGAAGGTGATCAATCTCAATTTTAGCATTAAGTTCACAAGCAAATGAAAGAACAATCAAAACACCTTTTTAATAGTCATATTAGCAGTACATAATTTCAACCATGGTGAGAAATCTAAATCTAACAATTGGTTTACTCAAACATATTCATGAGAGACAAAGTCATGATGGCATGAAATAAACTCAAATGAAACATAGAATACAAATAGATCGAGTTTTAGAAATAAAGGTGTTCAAGATCTTCTCTGTTTTGCAGTCTCAGATCTATCTCTCCATATCCTAAGCTCTTCTAGTGGTAGCCAAAATGCTCCTTCTCCAAACTAGGTCTTTTGCAAGTGTCTACCTAAAATGATATAAAACCCTAGTACATATAGCCTAACAGGCGGCTAGGGACTTAAGTTGCAAATAATAGATTTTATGGGAAATGAAATCTTTTAATTCGTGATCTCATTCGTGTAATTGGGCATCGATCGATGCACATGTATGTTTGCCAATCGATGGTAAGTGACTATGATCGACCGATGTTGCTCTTCAAGCGTCTATCGATTTTCCTTGCGTAAAAGTATTCCAAAATGTCCCAAAAGTATCATTTCCTTCCATCAGGTGAATAAACCTGTAATTGCTTTGAAAGACTCTAACATGATTAATACATCTTAAAACCTTTATAGACCATGTATAAAAACGGGTGAAAATCATGGTATATCAAAAATAAATGAAAACAAGGAGTTCCAATCACAAGTGATCTTCTCTCCAAAACTCTCTCGTCTCTCTCAAAGTGAAACTGTAACAAAAAGCTCTCCTCTGCCGTCAAAACAATTAGGCAGTATATAATCTACTAGGTTAAAAACTCGTCAGGGCATTTTCATAATTTGGCTTGGCCTTGGGTTTTAAGTCCGCTGGATCCAAAATGTCGCGTGTCCAATGTCTCAACATCGATCGAGGGTACTTGTGTTCATCTGTCGAGGCATCTCTTGGTGTAGATCGACAGCACTGGATGCGCATCGATCGATTGTTCTTCCTCTCGTCGACCTCTAATCTCCAAAATGCTCCAAAGTCATAGCTTTACTCCGAAATGCACCTGAACCTGAAAACATACCTAGAAGAGTAGAAAACATAGATTTATATATAGTAAAACACCTATATACCATGGATGAAAACGGGTCAAATCCAAAGTATATCAGAGGGGCAGGGCGTTCCAGAAGTTGGGTTGTATTTTACCTTTTCTATCTTGTAGCCTGTAGGCTCCTGCTCCCCGCACCTAGATTGCCTTATTGGGTCCTTCCCACCCGGGGGTTAGTTCCTTGTTGTTTTTTCTACTCGTCGTAGAACCCAATCTCCTTGCTGGAAGGTCATTGTTCTGACTTTCTTGTTGTATGTCCTGGCGACGCCTTGCTGGTAGGACCAGTTTCTTAACCGAGGGCCTCTCTCTTTTCGTCGAGTAGTTCGAGGCTCAGCATCATCAGTTCATCGTTCTCTTCTTAAGAGGTAGGCTGATATCACTCAAATTACCCTAAAGAGTGTTACTCTCATCAAAAGAGGTCGAGTTATAGTACTTAGGGATCGAATCCACAATGAGCTAGGGAACCAATTAGATCTAAACAATTTATAATAAACTAGGCTAATAGATTATAAAGCAGTAAAATAGCAATTAATAAACAAAGCAAGTTGGTTTGTTCAATAGAAGGATGGTTGCTAGATATGGGCTTTTCTATTCAGGTGTTGGAGATTATAATTCCTATAGGTACCAATTTGTTGCATGCATGATATGTTAGAGCTCAACCGCATAACTCTGTGATCAGCTGTCGCATGTTTTACTGGTTAACTCGCTAGATCTCGTGTCTCAACGGTTAGTATCTTGATCACGAAAGAGTGTCGACCGATGGTCCTATTGGGACATCGACCGATACACCTTTACCTACGTCGACCGATAGTCAGTTGAGGACATCGATCGACGGGTTCTAGCCAGGCCTATGCGAGAGATGATTTGCCCTATTAGGATGCTAAATTGGCGGTTAACCCTCTCTAACAATCCTGATATGATAGATATATGTCAGGATGGGATAACAAGGATGCTTGTGTATGCAATCCTATGATCAATATTCTAGTTAATTACTCTATAACAAGAAATAAGTATAGATCTATCATGAATATCACAACAAGGCAGATCTATTGTTTGGGGCCAATCCCACAAACCTATATGAACCCTGGATCTAACAGGTGGATCTACTCAGACATGAAAACAGAAATCATAGATGAATAGAAAAACTGAAATGAAATAGATTATTAAAACCAAAGGAGTTCCAGGAGGACTCTGATAGGAGTTCCTCCCTTCTCTCCTAACAAAACTATGAATCAAAGAAAGTGTGTAAAAAGCGTTGTCGTCAACAATTGCTTAGAAATAACACAAATAGGGTTTCTGGTCGTCCAAGGGCATTCTGGTAATTTGTGGTTGCTTCTGGGCTTCACACAGTCATAAAATATATAAGGCCCACGATCTGGGATCTCCATCGATCGACGTGCAGAGTGCTGCATCGATCGACGTGGCTTCCTCTTCTCGGCAGCTTCCTCTCACGAGGCAGACTGACCACTCTTCAGTAAAATGAGCATAACTTCTGCTATAGGATGCTGATTGACCTGAGACCGGTGGCATTGGAAAGCTAACTCAAAGCTATATCTTGTATCACAATATGGGCTCAATCTAACGGTTGGTCGGTCTCCATCCATAGCTAAACATCTGACGCGTCTGTGCAACTTTGCACCTCCAAAGGCTCCAAAAGACTCCAAAATCACCATATTTCTCCTAAACGTCCCTGAACCTGTAAATACTCTAAATATACTCCAAAACATAATGATTGTATCTTAAAAAACTTTAAAAAACTTATAGACCATGATTAAAAATGGGTAAAATATATGGTCTATCAACTCCCCCAGACTTACCATTTTGCTTGTCCTCAAGCAATACCAACATGCAGTCTCTCTGAAAGAGGTTTAAGAACAGCAGGGACTCAAAAGATTTTAAAAACTCAGTCCTCATCTTTCTAGTAGTGCAAACCAAATCTTTAGAAGCACATTATACAATATCCTAGTATACCAACCAAATTCAACTAGTCAACAACTCAACAGATCCCGTCTGACAATCCTCTCTACTAACCTCATTTCTTGCATAAAATAAAAGTGCAGGCTTTACCTTGGGAGTATCGATCAAGGAACACATGGACTCAACTCAAGCAAGTAGGTAGTTTCATATGATTCTTTTCTTCTCCCTATTCTCTTTTCTGAATCTCTTTATTTGTTTCAATCCCAATGAATTTCGATGTTGATTAGACATCTAGTCCAGACTTAGATAACGCTGTGACCAGTGTATATCCTGTCGGAGTTATGGTGTAATTAAATCATAAGTACTCAATTTAACAAGTTAGAATTATATACCTGACCGGAATGGATGTCGATCGATGTAAACATGTTGTCATCGGTCGTGGAAGATGTAGCAGTGTCGATCGATATCGACTTGTTCTCGTCGGTCGATATCATGGCAATCGTTTACTTGGGTCCCTATTCTAGACATCTAACTAACTTTGATGTGAATATTGACCAACGCAGTTAAGTGGCGATCGATACCCTTGATACTCTGCCGATCAATGTTAGCTAGCCATCGTCGATTTCTATGGAAACTCGTCTTCCTCGGATCTTTTCCTTGAACCTAACATAAATAAAACACTAAAAGTCTAAAAGTTAGTAATATATAACTAATCAAACCAATTCACTAATAAAATTTTTTTTCTCGATGAACAGTAACTCCCGATTTTCTGCTACAATGTCGGTCGATATTGCTGCTACAGTGTGTTTGCTACAGTACCGTCGTTACTGTTCACACACTTTTTTTTGGTTTTTTTTTTTTTTTTTACCTGAGTCATTAGAAAACAAGAAAAATCAGTAATAAATGAAAATTAAACCATATTTAAAACAAACCTAACAGTGGGTTGCCTCCCACTCAGCGCTTATTTTTAGTCATTGGCTTGGACTTCTAGAGATCTGATTAAATCCGCATAAGAATGAGAACTTGCTCCAACCCAAGTCTCAATGTCTACTCTTTGAAGCTTTATCATTCTTGTGTGAAAGCCTCCTCCATAGACTTTTCTCCTTTGTCTATCATCTCAACAATAAGGAGTGCTTTAAGCTTTGCATATGGATGTGAGAAGCATGTGCTGCGCAATCTTGATTTTCTGATACTATTTGAGAAGTAAGGAGTCAATGGTAATTGAGAACCTCCTTTGGTTCGTTTCCGCTTCATCCAATTTCTCCCCTTCTTTCCCATAGACTTGTCTGAATGCGTGGTGGTATCTCCATAAAAAATATTTCCACACAATTCATACTCATTCTGCTCTGATTCGCGTCTGGTGTCGATCGATGGTATATGATCGGTATCGATCGATGATGAAGTTTTAGTGTCGATCGATTTGCTAATGTCGTTCGATGGTGCTTCTGCTGGGCCTTCATCTACTTCATCTCTAAATCGCAGCCCTCTCTGAGAAGCTTCTACATGATGTTTATCATTCAATACCTCAATGTAAGAACTCAGATACACACCTTTATCTGGTGGGATAGGAGATTCAACTTCAAACACTGCACATGGAACCATAATCTTCACAGGATCATATATCCTCTTCACTCTTTTGCAAATCTGATATACCTTGGATTTGACCCATTTTTATCCATGGTATATAAGTATTTTACTATATATATATCTATGTTTTCTACTCTTTTAGGTATGTTTTCAGGTTCAGGTGCATTTCGGAGTAAAGCTATGACTTTGGAGCATTTTGGAGCTTAAAGGACATTTGACCCGAGCTGACCACTTAGAGGTCGACGAGAGGAAGAATAATCGATCGATGCGCATCAGTGCTGACGATCGATAAGGAAATGCCTCGACAGATGAAGATTAATATCGATCGATGTACACAAGTACCATCGATCGATGTCGAGACACCAAACGCGACATTTTGGATTCAGCAGACTTAAAAACCAAGGCCAAGCCAAATTACCAAAATGCCCTAACGAGTTTTTAACCTAGTAGAATAAATACTGCCTAAGTGTTTTGACGGCAGAAGAGAGGAGAGCTTTTCTAGACCTAGTTTTGTTACAAGTTTCATTTGGGAGAGAAGATCACTTGTGATTGGAACTCCTTGTTTCTATTTCTTTTCATCTATTCTATGAGTTTCTATTTCTCTATTGATATGAATTGCTTTGCTATGTCTGAGTAGTTCAACTGTTAGATCCAGGGTTCAGATAGGTTTGTGGGATTAGCCCCAAACTATAGATCTGCCTTGTTGTGATATTCATGATAGATTTGTATTCATTGCTTGTTTTAGCCTTGCTAACTAGAACTTGATCATAGGATTGCATACTCAAGCACCCTTGTTATCCCATCCTGACATCTATCTATCATATTAGGATTGCTAGAGAGGGCTAACCGCCAATTTAGAATCTTAGTAGGGCATTTCATACTCGCGCATAGGCCTGGCTAGAACCCGTCGATCGATGTCCTCAACTGACAATCGATCGACGTTGGCAAAGGTGTATCGATCGACGTCTCAGTAGACCATCGATCGACACTCTCTCATTGTCGACATACTAACCGTTGAGACACGAGATCTAGCATGTTAACCAGTGAGACATGCGACAGCAGATCACTGAGTTAAGCGATTGAGCTCTAATATATCATGCATGCAACAAATAGGCATCTATAGGTATTATAATCTCCAACACCTGAATATTGGCCCTGCATCTAATATCATTTCCAACCAATTTACGTTTATTACTTACTCGCTTGTTACTATTGCTATTTCATTTAAACATTTACAACCCTTAGAATTAATAAACACTAGATTTAATTGTTCCCTAGCTCCTTGTGGATTCGATCCCTAAGTACTACATCTGAATCTCTTTTGATGAGAGTAACACTCCTTAGGGTAATGTGAGTGGTATCAAATTTGGTGCCGTTGCCGGGGAGCTTTGATCGCCATTAGATTTCGTTTTATTAATTATTTTTCTTTTCTTTACCCCCTTTCTAATAATCTTTTTTCTTGTCTTTTCAGGTGCATGCCCAGCGGTACCAGAAGCAACAAGGAGAAAAACTTGCTGTTCTTAGACGATCCTGCTCATTTGGAATGCACCATCCGTAGAGGTCAACGTTCCACATCGCTCGACGCAACCACTTCGTCGTCGATCGATACGCACAACCAACCGTCGACCGACACCAGACCATCATCGTCGATCGATCCCAATCGTTCGACAACGATTGATACTACACCGCGTACGTCGATCGATACCGTGTCGTAAAAAATGGTAAACATTATTATTCTAACTCAGGACGAGAACGGAAAATAGATGCTCAGGGAACTGTAATCCCTGATGCTGATGCTACTGGAGCTGCTCAACCTGTAGATGAGGATGCTCGATCGAAACCACTGGCCGACTACAATCGCCCAGATGAGTACTATTGCAACAGATCAGCTATTCGACTTCCGGAGATCCAGAAGCAGAATTACGAGCTGAAGCCTCAATACGACACTCTCGTGTCGCAGATACCCTACTCTGGGTTACCGCACGAGCATCCTATGGACCATTTGGAACGGTTCGAGGATCTAATCGCTGCTATTCGGATGGAAGGAGTCCCCGAAGATTACCTGCTGTGCAAGCTCTTCAGATACACGCTGAATGGAGAAGCGATGCACTGGCTTAGGCAGCAACCCACAAGATCTTTAACATCCTGGAGCGACATCAAGAATGCTTTCTTATGAAACTTCTTCGATGAGGCGCGCGCTGAAGAATTTTGGAACAAAATTTTCACATTCTCACAGAAGGCTGGAGAGTCTTTCAAAGATGTGTGGATTAGATTTAGGTTCTCCAGCGAGACTGTCCACACCACGGATTTAACGAAGTGCAGCTGCTAAGCACTTTCTTCCGAGGTCTCGCCTTACAGTATCAAATGGCCCTTGATACGGCGAGTGAAGGAAACTTCACTACTCGGAATCCGTTGGAAGCTGTGAGACTTATCGAAAACCTTGCTAACAGCAGCAGCACCAAAAACACTGACTCTGAACGGAAGAAGTCTGTAGCCTCTATCGGGAAGGAACAGATGGACGAAGTAAGAGCTAAGTTAGATGTGGTGCACGAGCTTCTTAGGAAGCAAGTCTGTTCAGCTGAAGGAGAAGTAGCAGATACGGAAGGAGAAGAAAATGTGAACTACATCGGAGGTACCGGATTCCAGAAATTTGGAAACCAGGGCGGAAACAGAAACTTCTTTGGAAATGGCCAAAGAAGTAACCAAAATTCACAATTTCAAAAACCCTTCAACAACAGCAAGAGCTACTCGAACTCTTACTACCAAAATCCACCACCCCAGACTCAGGAAAGCAAGATCGAAGAGATGCTTGATCGAGTACTGTTGGGACAACAACAAATCACCGTGGATTTCAACGGTAAGATAGACTCTGCCTACAACAATCTGAACACCAAAATCGAGACCTTAGGGACTCAGGTGAGAAAACTTGAACCCCAAGTAATTCAGACGGGTGAGACTATAAAGAGGCAAGAAGATTTCGCTAGAGAGGCAGGAGCCGAAAAAGGAAAACACCACGTAAATGCCATCATAGATGATGATTTCTGGCAAGTGGTGAAAAATGAAAAGCTTGAGGAAGGAGATTTCGAAATCGAAAGCTCCATGACTCTCGGCGGATCCCAATGGTGTCGACCGATGTCGATGAACTCGCATCGATCGACAAACCATGATGAAGATCGATGGACGGATTACTCCAGTCATCGATCGACGTCGTCTGCCAAATCGACTGAATGCAATGAGGTTCGAATTCTAACTCATGAAGAATTTGCAGCTAAGCATCCTCACCCACCCTCCCCTTTCTATGAAAAAAATCGATCGATCGGTTGAGCCAACCATCGATCGGCAGAGTGAGTCCGACGTCGATCGTCACAACACACCTCCGATCGATCGACAGGCACCTCTGACATACCGAGTGCGGTTACCCTCAATCGATAATGATTACATCAACGCACTCATACCACCACCTAAACCATTGGCAAACCTACCCGAGCCAAAATCCAACCCTTTAAATAGTTCACCAGAATCAGTTCAAGAAGAACAAGAATCTGAAGGGAGAAGGTTAAGGAAAAGAAAGGAGAAGATTCCTAAAAACCTTAAGAGGGAAGCTAACGATAAGGAGATGGATGGTTTCACTAAACGAGTCCTCAGAATCCCAATCGAAAAACCTTTTGATGAAGCTTACTTCACACACCGGTTGTGGATGTTCTTCAGAGAAACAAAGGTAACTGAGGAGGACATTAGGAGAATGTTTCATCAAGTCAGAGAGAAGATGAAACACAGGATCACATTGACGAAGAAGAGTGATCCTGGGAAGTTTGCAATACCATGCGTAGTCAAGGGTGTTGAATTTCCCCATTCAATGTGTGACACAGGAGCATCAGTTAGTATCCTCCCTAGGATCATGGCAGACCAGCTTGGTTTGACCATCGAACCCTCAACGGAATCCTTCACCTTCGTGGATCTTTCAGAGAAACGATCAGGAGGTATCATAAGAGATCTGGAGGTACAGATTGGTAATGCCCTTGTCCCTGTAGATTTTCATGTCCTAGACATCGAGCTTAACTGGAACTCTTCACTTCTGCTTGGAAGATCTTTCCTAGCTACAGTAGGAGCTGTATGTGACATGAACAAAAACAAATTGTGTCTAACGCTCATAGACCCAAACATCCACTACGACCCCATCCGACCTAAGAGAAAGGTCATTAATTCTGTGGATTATGGGAAAGAACTTGGCTTCATTGGCGCATGCCATTGTGGAGCAGAGTATGAATCGGAGTACGAAACAGAGTACTCGGAATCGATCGACACCCCAACCTTTCCATCGATCGATTCCAATGTGTCAACGGTGACCGATGACCGCAACAACACGTCACTCGACGTAATGCACCCAGTTGACCATTTCGCTTCACCTAATCATTGTTACCAACATTTTGCCTTCCAACCTCCAAGCAAGAGAGGACATGATGATTATTCCATAGGCAGTTGGGCAGACAGTGGTTTCCATGAAAGTTTTGCAGTTGACACTGTAATTACTTCACCTAATGAGGAACATACGGAGGAATACGATGAGCATTATTGGAAAGAACGTGCAATAGAAATGTCTCTGCAGGATAAAAGACTTGAAACACATAAGTTCACCAACACGTTTCCAACATCGTTCGACGCTGTGCACTCCACATCGGTTGATACCCACCCTCGTCCAGCAAAACAACCGCTCACATTGATCGACACCCGTAAAGGAACATCGATCGATATTTGCGCCGCAGCGCAAAAGTCATGAGCAGGAGAATATTTCCTCCCCAACTAGGTGTACAGATACCTATATAAATCGTTTTGCACTTCCGAAACCACCTACACACATCAGAGCAAACACACAAGCAAAAAAGATGAATACTCTTCCTTTTACATCTACAGAAAAATCCATGAAGAGCAATCATCTCAAGAACACAAGTTCTGCAGAAATTACTCTGCCATCGATCGATGCAACTGTATCTACATCGATCGATACTACTCTAAACCCTAATCTTTCTATTTCTAAATTGAATGATTATGCAAACATTGATTACGGTTTTTTAACACCTGATGAATTTGGTATTTTCAGGGACCCAGATGGCAACGCACGTGCAATGGATGGAAGGATTTTACAAGTGTCCAGAGAAGACATAGCAGACATCCTTCAAGTAGCCAATGGACCTGACAACCTATTCTCACAGCAACGTGGCACTCCAGACGTCATTCAAACAGATCCTAACAACCAGGTAGGAGTCACCACAACAGAGATCAACCCAGATCTATCACGCCAACCAAAAGGGCAAGCATCGATCGACGGTACAACGGAGACATCGATCGACAGGGTAACACCAACGTCGATCGATAGGATGAACCGACGTCGATCGACAGACGGTATGAATGTGGGAACCGCGCTTTCGACATGTACGGAGCCAGAAAGTTCACTTGGGAACAAAGGGACGAGTATGGAGTCTACAGAGATGAGCGTGGACACGCACGAGGCGTAGCTGGTGAGATGATACCTGTCACAAAGGACAACATCAGGAAAATACTGGAAAGAGCATCTCTTTTTGAAGAGAGCCACATCTGTCTTCCAGAACATGCCACTTCCTTCACACTCACAAGACTGGCACCAGAACTCTACACCAAAGATGAAATCGATGAGATGGTGTTTGGTATTTGTAGCGCTCAGGAGAAACTGGGAGAGGAGCTCAAAACATTGGTAGAAGATACACATCAGCCTTTGGATAGAGGCTACAATGAGCTTTTCAGATGTATGGCAGAAATGAAGACAAAAATTGAGAGTTTACGTCAGCAACTTGAGAAGGAAGCTACGACCTCAGCATCGATCGATGCACCACATGCAATATCGATCAACGTCAGTCTTCCTACAGCTCAGATCCCTGCAGAACCGCAATATTCAACACAACACAGGGATGAATGGGAAGTCTCATACATCGACACAAGGATAAACGACGTTTACTGCCCTCTCAACAACAACGTGGACTGGCTAAGCACTAAAATCGAGCTACTACAGCAAGATCTGGACACCATTCGCAAGAAGGACCAACAACCGGCCACATCGATCGACATGTGTACCTTCACATCGCTCGAAGCCAAAGTCTCAGCCATGAACGAGAGGCTGAGGACTTACGAGGATATGCATGACCGTTTTATATCACCAGTCATGATAGATTTAAACAAATTGTCTAGTCAATTACTTCATGCCCAAAAGGATATTGAGAACATTACTAATCAAAGTTTTTTGCAGGCAAAATCAGCATCGATCGACAGGCTACGAGGGCCTTGGATCGATGGCAAGAAACCTGTGGAGTTACTTCCTTACACAGCAGCAGAGGTTGACAAGATCACATCCAAGATCTACACTGCTCTAGACACCATGGAGGAACGACTTGACAAACGCTGCGATGACATCTACTTTCCATTCGACAACAAAATCAGTGGACTAGACAACCACGCAGAATGGCTACAGAAAGAAGTCAAAGCCATTCAGAGGCAACTCGCAGCTCAACACAGATATCAGCATCGATCGACAGGACAAAGCAAATCGATCGATGGCAACGCCGAGATCGACCAACGAACACATAATCGCATCGATCGCGGAGTCTACACCAATCGGCGAGCAGCTGATGATACACAAGACAGTAGAGTCAATGCAAAAGGAACTGACAGACTTTCAGCATACGCCTATGACAACATAGGCTGGCACCAGGTCAGCATTGACAACGTTCAAGAAAGGCTACAGAACATCTCCAATGTACTTGAGAAGATGGATGAAAATGGACAAGAAATGATGAGGCCACAAGAAGTTTCATTGCATCTTGGTCCAGAATGCGCAGAGATGACGTGGATGCTTGCTTTCCAACAAGCAGCTGCTTCTCCACCCAATAGCCAGTCACTACCACAGTCAAGCTAAATGACTATAACCAAGCGCTGAGTGGGAGGCAACTCACTATTAGGTATTTTACTTTGGTTTTATTAGCTAGCATTTAATTTTTTTCGTTTTATTTCTTTCAGATTTAGGAGACCCAAGTAGGAGGACCTGAATATCGACCGACGACGAGAAATCGACATCGTTCGACATCGTTCGACATATACAACCACACGATGATCGATGTAACACTTACACATCGATCGATATCTAACTCGGCCAGATGTATCTTCCTTACTTGTTACATTTCGTACATCATGAACTATTCATCATAACTCCGGCTGAGTTACACTAGGACAGTGTAATTTAAGTCTGGGGGGAGATTTACTGATATAATTTATTTTATTCTTATGTAAAAAGGAATTTCAAATAAATTATGCTTAGCTATTGAAAATAGGGACTATAATCTTATATTGATTTAAACATGAATATCTAACCAATCTTTAGCATCATTTTAGATTTACTGATTGCAGATAGCACTAAAGATGCTAAAGCGGATCAACCTATCAACTACACACTTGCCTTGAACCGTATGAAGTAACCAAAGCTGATTTCCAACACTAAACCTGACATAACCGCTTGTCTTGGGGCTTGGTATACATGGGATCGGATTCTTCAGACAGGTCTGGAAGGTAACGCCTGGTTTAGATTATTTATCACATTTTCTCTCTCTAAATTTCGACCCTAGATTAGTTAGTAAAAAAATATATAATAAAAAAATAAAAAAAGATCTATTGTTTAATTAGGATGAGTCTGAACAGGACTTGGTGGCTAAAACCATTAAGGCTTGATACATAAGGACTCCAATAAAACAGTTCGAAACGGGACTTGGAGACGGCAATCTTCAAGGCTCGCTTTCGCAAAGAACTCTTGGATATAGGTCAAAAAGAAGTGAACAGAACTTGGTGGCAACCACCATTAAGTTTTGATTCATGGAAGCCTGTCCAATCTTGGTCACTGATCCTGCAATGGAAGCATACTTTGACTCAAGAGAAAAAATTAGAGAGAGAGAAACTAGGAACTAACTTTTACCTGCAGCTCCAGATACCTGTCTGAAATCTTTGTATCCTGTGATCGATACTCCCAAGGTAAAGAATTCACTTTATATTTATGCTAAGAAACTAAATCAGTAGAGGGGATGTCAGACGTGAATTGATGAGTTGTGTTATGTTAGAAATGGTTGCTAAGCTAGGATATTGCATAGTATGCTTTTGTGATTAGGACTTTTTAAATGTGGTTGCAAAATTGTTGAGGAAAGATTTCTATGTTTTAAAATCTTAAGTTCCCAAGTATTTTCAAACCTCTTTCACAGAGACTGCCTGTATGTTTTGCTTGAGGACAACCAAAAGGGTAAGTGTGGGGGAGTTGATATACCTTGGATTTGACCCATTTTTATCCATGGTATATAAGTATTTTATATATATATATATCTATGTTTTCTACTCTTCTAGGTATGTTTTCAGGTTCAGGTGCATTTCGGAGTAAAGCTATGACTTTGGAGCATTTTGGAGCTTAAAGGACATTTCACCCGAGCTGACCACTTAGAGGTCGACGAGAGGAAGAATAATCGATCGATGCGCATCAGTGCTGACGATCGATATCAGGAAATGCCTCGACTCGACAGATGAAGATTAATATCGATCGATGTACACAAGTACCATCGATCGATGTCGAGACACCAGACGCGGACATTTTGGATTCAGCAGACTTAAAACACCAAGGCCAAGCCAAATTACCAAAATGCCCTGACGAGTTTTTAACCTAGTAGAATATATACTGCCAAGTGTTTTGACGGCAGAGAGAGGAGAGCTTTTTTCTAGACCTAGTTTTGTTACAAGTTCATTTGAGGAGAGGAGAGAGATCACTTGTGATTGGAACTCCTTTTTCTATTTCTTTTCATCTATTATATGAGTTTCTATTTATCTATTGATATGAATTGCTTTGCTATGTTGAGTAGTTCAACTGTTAGATCCAGGGTTCAGATAGGTTTGTGGGATTAGCCCCAAACTATAGATCTGCCTTGTTGTGAT